>NC_083762.1:60842517-61095017 GCF_963514075.1 Conger conger
ACGAGATGTTACACATATCAAATTCAGTTATTGGAATCCAGTGATGATTATTTTGTTGTGCTTGGTCAACCTGATTTGTTTAATAATAAATACATTTTTTTGAGTGTAACTGATTTAAATTTGTCGTGCGTTGTGGCCAGTTTGTTTGACATGCATCAATCTGTTTAAATGAGAAAATTAGCAAGAGAAAGTGATGTTTTTTCAGACGACCGTGTGCATAGTCTGTGATTATCCACATCAGAGCCTAACGTGGTTAATTGAATTTCTTCTCCGCCACATTGAGGTGCCGTTCATCCTGGGAGCCGTCTTCCTACAAACATGATATTTGTATTTACTTTCATTTCCGGTAACATCACAGAGGGATATAACTCAGTTCAGATAATATTGAACTTCTCTCCGTACTGTAAAATGGCATTTTTTTTAGCAGGAAACACAAAAGACAGAAACTCAATAAGATCAACGAGTTATTTGTTCTTTTTTTGTCGTTTTTTCTTCAAATGCCAACCCGTATTGAATGTCTAATTCTACGTTGCCACTGTCTGCTGTCTAGCTTAGCGTTGCTGGGTTGAGCTGCAGTTTTAATGGCTTTAGATTTAGCTCATTGAGTTACCCTGTTCAACAGCTTCAACAACGTTTCAAAGCCTTGTCACCGGTTCTAATCTACCTCGGCGTACAAAGCAACCTTGGTAAGTGAGGTGCACTTGAAGACAAGAGAAGAGTAGGCATGAGACGGCTCTTCAGGGACCTGATAAAAGCCCTCCGTTGATATGATCAGTTAATTGAGGAAATGATAGCAGGGCCTAGCACCGCTACATACTACAAAAGCTGAGTCTGGCATGTGCACATACGCCCAAGCACTGCCGAGGAGCGAGTGTTTAGGATAACGGGACTGATTTTTCTCCTTGATATTGCCAGTTCTAATCCCTTAAAAAGCATTAGGCCTGTACCGTTGTAGGCGCTTTCCCTGAATTACAGTAAGGAAAGCACAGGGATTTGCATATGTAGATTTGGAGCGTGTTTGAACCGGGCTGACAGTTTGAGCCACCTTAAATCAGATACGTGCAGGGCGTGTATGTGCAGCATATGAAATGGGTGTTGGATCTCTCGACATTAACATCTTGTTTGTCGCAAAATGATATTGATGGTGAACGGTTTGTCACAATCTCAAACAGTGATTTGAATGTGCAAGTATGGTTAGCCCCCTTCACAGACAGGCAGACAGACAGGCGGTGAGAAGGACCGACATACTGACAGACAGACAGACAGACTGAATGTCTGTACTGGTGCACTGGGGCTACTGTGCAGGTTAAAACCTGGAACTACAGGAAAGCATTATTGCATATCCCACACAATCTCTCTCCCCTTTTCTTTTGAAATTAGGCTGGGGCTCCTGCCAGCTAGTGCTGAATTAATAATTAATAGAGCCATAGAGACCCAATGTTCAATTCTTTTAAAAAATCACCTTGGAATGACTTTGTCCAGGTTTTGAATTCAACTAGTTAGAAAGTTGAACGCTTTTGCCATTTCAAATTGGCTTGCACAATTGGCTTCAAACGCAGCATTTTTTCCATTCTCTCCTGGGTTTTATGTTTGGTCTTACTTTTTAAAGAACGCCAAGGTGTAAGAACTATTCTGTGAATGAAAAAAAAATGTATCCAGTGCTGCCTTAAAGGAATATGGAGGTTGCAGTTTATCTCCGTTACATTTCCTGTTTACGTTTTTGCGAACTCCAATTAGAAGTTTCAATTTCGGTGGGTAAGTGCCGGGAAATGAGATTGTTCGGAACGCGTTTGTTATGTGAAAACTAATAAATTATGCATTTGCGAAACGCTGTTTAGGAGCGTTGATCGATGCTCGCTGTCATCTTCATGAGCAATTGCTGAAGTCATGTCTGTCAAACCGCATTAGTTCCTTTCTAAAGGGACACCGCACTTCAAATCTTTTCAAGAAAGTTTACAAAGAATGCAAATTGCTATGTATACGCCTATTCTCCTGTACTGGGCACGGCGTTAGATTTGTCCAAAAACTCCTCATTATTATGCTACTTAAAGTCAAAATAACAGAATGAATAAAACATTTTTTGAAAGGTTGTAGTGTTGGCAGAAGAATGGGGTAGGTTCACTTGGTATGCAGGGCGCGTGGTGGAACTTTAGCGCTATTAGTGCTGTGAAATACACAGCCACCTTTTTAACAGTGCATTCAGGTCAAATGAAGTCTCACTTTTTTCGATAAAGCAGTGCCTTTCCGCGCCTGCTAGTCCCGACGGGGACGTTCGGGCGACCGATGTAGGTGATCCATTAAAAACATCACCCCTCAGCCCCGTCGAGCCTTCCGCGGATGACTTTCCGGCAAGGACTCCCGTTCGAACGAGCGCGGGGTATCGAGAAAAGGCCGCGTTTCGGAAAAAGGCTGCTCCCGCGAGAGGCAGCCATTCAGAAAGCAGACCGTCGCGCTGAATTAGAGGTCTCCCTTCGGAGTCCCTTCGAGACGGCGCCGGTGCCGGCCCGGTGTTACGGCATCTTACGGTTGACCTTTTCTGATTACGCGTCTACAAATGTTCTTACCGCGGCACGCACGAGGTGGGGAGGGGAGGCAACAACTCCTCTTTTCGCACTTTCCCGGCCTCCGCATTCTCACAGGAACTGTCGGCTTCGAGTCGGGCGCTCGCGGTCAAAGTTGGAAATAATTAAAGTAGAATCAATAGCGGCCGCGGGCGTGTTTTTGGGAAGGGTCGTTTTTTGTTTTTTTTGCGTCGCGTAGGCAACCGTTTTTTGCCGGACGGCGCCGGTTTCCCCCTCCGCACGGTTTAATTAAAGCGGGCGCAGCTCGGTGCCACCGAGTCTTTGTACAGCTGTCGGACGCCTCTGCCTGGCTAGTTTAAACACGGGGGGCTCTGTTAGAGCCCCAACGGCGGGGTTCACAAGCTCATAATGGGAACTCTGAGTCTCCGGGGGTCACTGACAGCAGATGGCCGACTGGTCACTTCAATTACCCAGGAGGCAGGAGTGGTGCGCATTGCTGTGGGATGAAGAATAATGCTCCGTGCTTGGGCTGGGGTGGGGTGTGTGTGTGTGCGTGTGTATGTGTGTGGGGGGGGGTGCATATGTGTGTGAGTGTGTGTGTGAGACTGGTGGGGTGTGTATGTGTGTGTGTGTGTGTGTGTGTGACTGGACGGGTATATGTGTGTGTGTGTGTGTGTGTCTGGGGGGGGTGGTGTGTGTTTGTGTGTGGGAGGGTATGCGTGTGTGTGTGTGTGCGTGTGTGTGTGTGTGGGGGGGGGGGGTGCATATGTGTGTGAGTGTGTATGTGAGACTGGTGGGGTGTATGTGTGTGTATGTGATGAGAGTGGGGTGTGTGTGTGTGTGTGACTGGACCAGTATATGTATGTGTGTGTGTGTGTGTGTGTGTGTGTGTCTGGGGGGGTGGTGTGTGTTTGTGTGTATGTATCTGTGTGTGTGTGTGTGGGGGGGGGGGGTGGAGTGTGTGTGTGGGAGGTTATGCGTGTGTGTGTGTGCGTGCTTTATCTTGGCAAATCAGTCTCGCTTACCCGACGGGAGTTCAGTTAATACATGCGGACCCGCAAACATGCCAATTCAGGATATTAACAGTGGTAATCTCCCCTATCAGCCGAGAAAGCTGGACGGAGGCCCGCGGACTCATAAGCATATAAGCGTGTGTCATGCGTGTTCACATGTGCCGAGGCAGCAGTCACAATATTTCATATGGGACCAGGATATTCTGATGTTCTGATATTCAGGATATTCTGATGAAAGCCTGACGATAGGGCCAAACCGTCTGTGTTTTTAACACAGATGTATTAATTAATTGTATTAATTAAGTATTAATTAATTTTAATCTGAGAGCCGGAGTTGTGCCTGGATCTTTGGCTGTTTTTGAAACTGCATTTCAGTGAGTAGTATGAATACAGCCTTTGTCTAATATGTGTGAGATTAGTCATTACGGTCGAAACCTCCAGGAAATGATAAGCGGGTGTGAGACTTTATCGATTTCTGCAGTGTCAATGGTATGATGCACCCAGCTAACACAAAATGTCCTCACAGTGTCAATGACCTCAACATCAGTATTATAATATTGCCTCAACACGGCAGCAATATTGTGAGGAAATTTTGTTTTAGCTAGACAGTCGGGGCGTCTCCAACATATTCGGACAAGGCAATCTTACTACCCCGCTGTAGATTTGTTTGAACTACCTCTGCAGTTTACTGCAAAGAATTCTGCTGTCCATGGTCCTGAATATCATACTTTTAGAAACACCAGAACATTTTTACAAACAGGATGCGGGTCTGTTTGAACTCGCGCGTCAGTTTTATTATTTTTTTTTATTTGTTTCATGTCTCGCTACAGCCTGCCGTACGGTACATCCTGGTTTTGACCCGTTCTTGCGCAACTCCCCCGTGACCCCGCTTTATTACGTCGACACGCCTTCGGGCCATTAACCCGTACGCCGTTCGCGAGGCAACCGAACGGATAAGGAGTAATGTAATTGCAATGTAATTACAATTAGGATCGAATGAGATGAGGACCGCGCAGTCCTAATTGTAATTACATTCCAAGCGGGTCGCCTTGTTTCCCCCGTCGGACGCAGAATCTGAATCATGACGCCGTCGAAAAGGGTGCTCCCTGCGGAACCGTAAGACGCCGGGCCCCAGTTACGCCGACGGCGCGCGGGTCGGATTGAAAGACCGGAGATGAAGTCTTAGGCGGACTGACGTCAGGGCGGAGAAGTTCACGGCCTCCTGCGGTCTCTCGGGCGGCCTGCGATTGCACTTTCCTCGCTTGATGGAGAGAATCCTTGATGCGGGGTGGTTGCGGTTGGGTGGGGTCAAAGGGGCGTGGATACAACAACGGCGGGGCCAACTTTCAAACAACGGGCTTCATTTATTCCTTATTTCGCTCTCGGTTGCTGCGGCAGGGGTAGTGGATGACTCACCGTCTTCGCTGAGTGACGTACATACACACACACACACTGTGGAGAGCAGGCAATTCTTCATTCTACAGTCTGCCTGCAGTCTCCCTGATTACCTTGGGGATTGGTAGAGCTCAGGACTCACTCTTTACAGGTTGCATGGGATGCAGTTTTGACACTTCTAACCTCTCAATAGATGACGTCTTAACCGCTCAATAGATGTCTCCCAGTGTTTTGTCCTTGATCGTCACCTCTTCCTGCCAGACCTGGGTGAAAAAAAGTTGATTTGGATTCAAATACTTCACCAGAGTTGCCCACTGTTTGTTCCTTTTGTTGTTTCCTCTTCCTGCTCAGGGTTTATATCACAAAACTGGTGGGATTGGGTTGAATATGGTTTCGGAGCTGATCACTTATCAGGCCTGGCAGAAATACATCATTGTTTCGGATTCAAATACTTTTAAACAGTTGGTGTCACAGCTGGTGTCCAGGTATATGTGTTTCTGAGGAGGCTTGCCCAGAATGGACCTGTTGGTCATTGACACATTCTGTTCATCTGAATGTATGATTTTTTCAGACCTAGATCAAGTATGTAATTGTTTTAGATTCAAATACTTTTTGGAACTTGTGAAATAGTCTCAAACAAGCCCCGCCTTATTGTCCTCTTGTTTGCCTCAGTTGCATCAGGCACAGGAAAAGTATTTTAATTACATGTCACCCAGGTCTGCCACCCATCAGTTAAAAGGTTAAACGTCAGCCAGTCTGATGTGTGTACAAAAGATGGTGCGGTAGGCTGAATATTTCAGCACACACACACACGATGAAAGCACACGATGAAAGCAAACAGGAGGAAGCCAACTATGGGTTCTAGGTTGCGTTAGCACTGAATCAGTAAAACAGCATGCCTGAATTCACCCCTTCAGAGAGCACTTCGTCTCATTTCTACTTCCACACAGCAGTAATTAATATAATTATTATAAAATAAAAAACTGAGTAATGGCCCTTGTGCAGGCATGGAACATTTCCCAATCATTCAATTAAAATGCATTCCTGAAACAGGCACACCTTCTCTTTCTCTCTAATTCTCTCTCCCTCAGTCACTCTTGCTTTCTCTCTCACTCATTCTTGTTCTCTCACTCTCTGGCTGTCTCTTGCTATCTCTTTCCTCTCTTTCTCTCTCACTCTCTTCTTCTTGTACTCCCGCTCTCTCACACTCTCACTCTTCCTCTATCACTCCCTTGCTGTCTTTCTCCATCTATCCATCTATTTCTTAGGTAGGGCACCGATCCCTACCGTTAAGCTTTCTATATTGCTCGGTTGAAGGACAGTGCTAATTATTTATGATTATCACAGAGCATAAATATTATAGAGGAGCAGAAAGGAACTTTTGAGATATTGGATCTCCAAGCAACAACTTGAAAACCAATAGACCCATGTATAAAGGCGTTAACTTTTCTGTGTAATTTATAATTCTTTATTTGGAAACATCTTTATTCATGAGCTTGTAATGCCCAGAAACATACGCATTGTGAAAATTGGATTTTGGATACGGTGAAATGAGAATGAGGAATCCTGTATCGACGCCCGTTTTAATTTCCCTCCAGGTAATCATTCTTTGCCAATTAACTTCAACAACATCATCACACTGCCACGTTCAGTAACCTTCATAAACCTGCTAGTGAACATTTTAATTGTTTTTTCAGTTCCACCAGTTTTGCATCATAGAAAAAAAACTAGTAAAATATGCAGATTGTAATCAGCCCTGTGCAAACATGGAGTGGTCAGAAGATTTCATTGTCTAAAATCCCACACATGGCCTTTAGAAGAAGTAAGGTATGGCCCTTCCCCACCCAACCACAAATACCATCCTTGTGTGTATTTGATTTGCTGATGATTGGTGCTTCTCACAGGCAAATGGGAGTCTTCATTTCATATCATTCAGCAGTAACCGTTTGCTGTAAACATTGTTGGCTGCTGTCTTGAACGCACCTGGTGTTACTTGGTGAATTTACCCAGCTAACTCCCTTGATTTCATCAAATTGTTCTCTCCCTCTCCAACGGATGTGTGGTGAAGGTTCTGGTGCAGAACTCGGTGCTTCACGTGGTAGTTGAGGCAAATTTCCCCCTCATCGCCCTAAAGTGATTTTAGTCGCCGGCTGGTGAGAAAAGCGCTAGGAATTCATTAATTAACTCCGTAAACCTGCTTTGTGTTATACAGTAACCCCCAGGAACCGACTCTCTCTACCCCCAACCCCCAGCTCCGGGATTCACCGGAGAGGAAACCGCCAGCCGTCCATACCCACTTTAGTTTTAAAAGAAAAGAAAAACATTTTGATTTTGACTTGTGGGCGGGATGGGGTTGTGCCGGCACCGCCGACACTGCCAGCATGCATCACAGTGCTGCTTCCCAGCTGTCAGACCCCAGCCTCGGCCCGCAGCGCCCCGGAGATTGATGCGAGAGGCGCGTCACCCGCTGAACTGTCATCCGGCGGAGGGCTCCTAGGCAAACCGTTAATGTCAGACGCCCATGAATCCTCCCCCTGCCAGTACCTTTTTCCTTTCACATGTATGAAAAAGCACACATAATACGGTCATCATTTTACCGATATGCACAAGCAGCTCGACCCTGCCGCAATCTTTAAAGAATAATAACAACATAAACAACGTAGCCGCGCGGGCTACCTCCCCCACCGCCGACTCCTGGAACGAAGCTTTTATTGGCCTGGGCGAAATGAGAACCCGCCGTAGGGTCGGGCAAATAAACACGCTCTGGAAGCTGACGGGGGTCGTTTCAGCTCAGCTTTTCAGACAAAACGCTTTCCCGTTTTCAAATTTCATACCTCGGTAAATGTCAAAGCAGTTCCGCGCGCGCTCGCATGTATATGCAAAGGAAACCGAGCTTCTTTTTTTTTTTTTTCGCACGGGCTTTCATCCTATTTCAGGAGAGACAGCTTCAAGTGAGGCGTGGAGGAGTAGATGCAAATCTATACGGGATTGTTAAACAAAAGAAATGGAATTCGAAAAAGAAAAATGGTTGGAAAAACGTCCCCCCCTCCCAACACTGTAGTGTCATGGTCAATTTGAGTTGACTTGTGCAACGGATACCCCCTCCGGTGCAAACTGGCCTAGACGTTTCCGCATTAATCTAAAACGGCTCACTGTAGGCCGAACGACACGGAGACGCATCGCCCTGCCTTTCATTCCTTTCCTTAGGCGATTATCTATGCACATGCAATTACGGCGAAATGCCATTAGGCCTAATTCCCCCTAACCTTATTGGGTTTAATTGAAAGTAGAGTTTATGGATTTATTTCATCAAAGGAAGGAGAGCGCATTTTCGTGGCTCCGCACCTGTTCTCTCCCGCACCTTTGCCGACACCGAGATTTGATTTCTGTCTCCGGTGATCGGTAACACAACGTAACCCCCGGGCTCTTTTTAATCGTCAGCCTTGGCTTTCTCGTTGAGTTTGCATTCGTTCCAGGAGCCAGATAATGCTCCCATTTTGTGCTGGCTTGGCACAAAGACGGGTCCCGGATTCGCAGGAATCTGATATTAAAAGAGCAATCTTTAATAGACCTTATCTGTGAAATTCTGCAGGGGGTTCTTCCCCCGTAATTGCTGCGCCTTTTTTGAGGTAATATCCCTGATGACAAAGTGCTCCGAGACCAGGGCAGCAGATAACATTGTGGAAATGCTGCACCTGTTTTTTAATGAGATTTAGTGGTCTTTAGTGCTGCATAGTGCTGTCCTGTCTATATGTACATAATGTGACTGATGTACGTGCAGACAGGAGAGGCAGTTTGTGTGTGTGTGTGTGTGTGTGTGTGTGTGAGTGTCTGTTTGTATGTGCCTGTGTGTGTATGTGTGTGTGAGTGTCTGTGTCTGTAGGTGCGTGTGCCTGATGATATGTGTCTTTGTGTTTGTGTGTGTGTATATGTGTGTGAGTGTCCGTTTGGATGTGCCTTTCTTTTATATGTGATTTGTATGTATAAAATGGTCTCTTTGCTAGGCTTTCTTCACAGCCAGAGATGTGCTTTAGGATTGTTAACAGGCAGTACTGCTTTTCACTGTGATCTGTTGATAGGCAATTATTTGATGAAAGAGGCACTGCCTCTTGAATACATGGAAGAATTCATAACACTCATTGATTCACATTGAGTTATTCTAATATTTTATTTACAGCAACATTGTATTCTTTCATCTTTACTTTATTTACAACTATATTGTGCTCTTTCTTCTGTACGCTGTCATAAATTATGTCTGTTCTGTTATATCATACAGTCACTTTCTGTTACTGCTCTCACAAATGGCTGTTTGTCTTCACAACCCTCAGTTCAGATTCTCAGTAACAACAGAACCATAAAAACATACTACTACTACTACTAATAATAATAATGATAATAATAATAATAATAATAATAATAATAATAATAATAAAAAAACATCATCACAGACTCAATTATTTATGTGGCACTTCCTTCAACACTTATTATAAATTACCTGTTAGTAGTAGTAGTAGTAGTAGTAGTAGTTGTCGTTGTAGTTGTAGTAGTAGTAGTAGTAGTAGTAGTAGTTGTAGTAGTAGTAGTAGCAGCAGCACTGCAGGTCATATAGTCCTAGAATTATTGTCATTGTAATGGTATGAATGTAGTCTTTTCTGGGGTGAGTTAAATATCACTTACATGTACAGAAGCACCATGCTGTACAAATCCAACCTAAATAAAGGAAGTTTTGTTTCCACACATGGGAACAGAATTGACAGAATATACACGCTGTACCGTATTCCAGAAGGCTAGCCAGGGGCTCGGGGGCTGGAGGACGAGTCTCGCTGCGGGGGTCAGGAGGCAGACAGATGGCAGGTGGGCTGGGATACTGGAGGAGACTGAGGTTTGGATGTTAGCGAGGGACCCAGGGTGTTGTGTAGGAGGTGGAGGATCCAGAGCGGCTAGGCGGCACAACCCAATATGCTTTATATGGCAGTAGGGGGGTGGGAGTGTTAACAGGGTGGCAGTGGTGGACGAAGTTGGTGTGGCTAAAACAAATAAGTATTTATTTGCAGTGTAGTCCAGGTATAGCATGGGTGCGGTATTTGGCAGGATACGTGGTACAGTTGAGGTGCAATATTTGGCAGGATGTGTAATACAGTTGCGGCACAGTATTTGGCAGGTGTGGTAAAGTAGAGGTGCAGTATTTGACATACTGTGAGGTACAGTAAAGGTACAGTAAAGGTGCAGTATTTGATATAATGTGAGGTACAGTCAAGGTGCAGTATTTGACAGGATGTGAGATACAGTAGAGGTGGAGTATTTGGCAGGTGTGGTATATTAGAGGTGCAGTATTTTGCAGGATGTGAGGCACAGTTCAGGTGCAGTATTTGGCTGGCATTTCACAGTAAAGATTCATTATTTGGCAGGATGTGAGATAACCAAAGTGCAGTATTTGGCAGGAGATGAGGTACAGTAGAGGTGCAGTATTTGCTGTAAGGTTATGGACCGATGCAGTATTTGGCAGGAGGTGTGATTGAGTTGCAGTGTTTGCCAAAAACAGAATGTATTGTGATTAACATCGTATTTACCGCATGTATGAAAAATATACATCCAAAATCCTGTGGCCACGTGTGAGTTTGTGTGTCTGTGCAGATATTTTTGTGGATGTTCCAATTCCATGAAATATAGAGGTCAGACTTTTTTTTTTACACTTGCTGCGATGAGGTACCCAGGAAGTCACTGAAAATCATATTCATTTCAATTCCACTGCCAAATGACTAGTTAAATTATGCATAACTTTTTAATTGGCAGTGCTCACAGCTCACAGTGGGCTCTTTTCTCTCTCTCTCTCTCTCTCTCTCTCTCTCTCTCTCTCTCTCTCTCTCTCTCTCTCTCTCTCTCTCTCTCTCTCTCTCTCTCTCTCTCTCTCTCTTTCTTTCGGAATACACAAGATTAATTTGGCAGCGGGAAGGAGTCTGGGTCTGGCCTCAATCCAGAGGTCATGCCTCCGACCTGCAGGGGGCAGTGCATAGGCTTTGCTGTCTTCCTGTCACCTCTATCCCTGTACCACAGAGGAAAAACGATGGACTGGCGACCTGTCCAGGGTGTATTCCTGCCTTTCGCCCAATGTATGCTGGGATAGGCTCCAGCCCCCCTGCGACCCTGATCAGCGGGTTCAGATAATGGATGGATGGATGGATGGATTTAAAAAACAAAATGCAGCTAAGACCACCAACTGGCTTTAAAGTGAATGAATGAATGAATGAACGAACAAGTGAATGAACCGAATCATAACCATGCAAGACAACCCTGCTGAAAAAAGACAGCTCAAGCTAGTTGAAACCATTGGTAGCTGGTTAACCAGTTCAGACCAGCTCCCAGGTTTCGCTGGTTGACCAGTTCAGGCCAGTTCCCAGCTTGACATGGTTTGACCAGCTTAAGCTATGCTTTGGAACAGCTGTTATTCTGGTTGACCATTTACCAGCTCAGACAAGCTGCCGGCACTAGCTGGTTGACCAGCTCATAGCCAGCTAGAATAGCTTCATGACCAGCTTGGCTATGCTGGTCGACCAGCTAATACCCAGTTAGACAAGCTTATGACCAGCTTGACCAGCTCGATTAGCTCGATTTTTAAGCTGGTTAAGCTGGCATAGCTGGATTTTACAGCAGGCAGCAACAGTAAATTGGGTGACAGTTCACTATAATGGTGAGGGATCTGGGCTTCTAACCTGTCAATTGTAGGCTTGATTCCTAGGACAGTCATGCAACATCAGTGTAGGAAATGCTTTTAAAAATCAGACAACAAGCTTTGTGTGAGCATGCAGTAATCATGCATCAACCTAGGAAGGATGTCACGAGTTCACCGCTGTCGTTTGCCATGAATGGGATCCGTGTAGCATAATGTTAGGGAACAGGGTTTGCAGTTAAGCTTTAATTGAGCTGGGTCACTGTACCCTTGAGTAAGGTACTTAACCTTAACTGCTTCAGTAAATATACAGCGGTGTAAGTGGATTGTATTTAAAGAAATTAAGCCATGTGATTTGTTCTGGGAAGTGTCTGCTAAATGCCTACATGTAACTGTTTCAAGGATATATGTTCACTTGTAAAAAAATATTTAAAAAGAGTTATTTGGACATCTATGCGCTGACACTACTTTTGTGAGATTGTGGCAGACTGTGCTCGTCACTGTGAGGGTCATTTATTTGGTTTTTAAAACAAACATGTAGATAAATGAATAAATATTATATTTGTGTGATTGTTATCAAACTGACCTCTTGAACAAAAGGGGCATCACTCAGACGGTCCTATCAACCAGACATGGTCTGAGCAACCCAGACTTGGTCCTTACAACCCAGACTCGGTCCTCACAACCCAGACCTGGTCCTTGCAACCCAGAACTGGACCCAGAACTGGTCCCAACAACCCAGAACTGGTCCCAACAAACCAGAACCAGTCCTAACAACCCAGACCCGGTCCTAACAACTTACAGTTGGTCCTCTCAACCCAGACCCGGGCCTAAGAAACCCAGACCCGGTCCTAAGAAACCTTGACTCGGTGCTAACAACCTGGACCCGGTGCTAACAACCCAGACCTTGTCTTGACCAACCTGACCTGGTCTAATCCAGTGATGCCCATTGAAATTCCTCTGTGGAGTCAGGGACACTACCGGTCGCGGACACGGTCGATTGCAGCAGAGCGAGTAATGTATTAATGTATTCCCAGATCTGTCCCAGATCTCCCCCTCTCTTTTTACAAGCTGTTAAAAGCCCTTCTGCATGTTAGCAAGGGGCACTCACTCCATCTCCTTACACCGGGCTGCCGTTAATTCCATTGCGATCTTCCTTAAATGCATTGTTGGCTTCTTAAACCGATAGCAATGGCAGGAGCTCATCAGTAATCTGTCTCCTTTGAATCTGTGTATGATATGCACAACGCAGGACAAAGGATGCTGATGTTTCTTTTTTTCATGACTTTTTTTTTATGATTGAAACAACTTCGCTGGTCGGCTAATTATTATAACAACGTTACCCTTTCATTCTTAATCACAGAAATTCAGTGTTATTAGACAATGGGCTCTAAAATATTTATAGCAACACTTAGTGGAGTCGTATCCACTTATGTAATCAATCCACTTTGTGGTTGCCAGTTATAATACTTTTTTGTGCGAGTCTCTCAGACATTGTTATTTTTTTCATGCCCACACATTGGAGAACTTTTTCATAATGGTGGAAGGGGAAACTTCCAAATATGTATGTATACCACATACAGTACTGTATACATATTTCATCAATTGTAATAATTAAGTGTCAGTGATTACATGGAGTAGTGCCATATGTTGTGTGGGGGAAATTACAATAAATTTTCATAGATCATTTGGGAACATACACATCTTAATTTTTCATCATGTTATGCATTCACACAGGCAGTTATTTCCGAAGCTATTTAGACTGAGTAATTACCTCAATTGTGCGCTGACTGTGGCTTTGCCATCACACCAAACACCACCTCCACTTCTTTTGGAAAAAGCTCCTTGAGCTTGTAAAGTTCAGCCCCTTTAAACTGCCACAGTGAATGAACGTAATTCAATGTTTCCAAAGGTTAATGCGGTAGTCACAGTTTTAAGTAGAATAAGAATCAAAGCATCAGGTAGAACTTGCGCAGCACTGAAAATATAAACATTTTCAATGAACATGTCCAGAATTTTCAGTGGTATGCAAGTTACCGCATCTACCAAATGTATTGATGCTATAGTGCCACCATTTAAGGCTGTGGTCTCTAATTCTGGCCGTGGAGAGCTACTGGGTCTGAGGAATTGAAGCTGGATTGCTTTAGGAGGCACCCATGAGAAATTAAACTCTTTACTCAAGAGAGGCTTTAAGGAAAGAGTGGGCCGGAATGTGCTCTAATGAAGCCGGCGAACGAAATCAGCCAATCCATGTCTGCGAACGATACGCATCACGACCAGACCGACACATCATGAGACCTCGGCCGCGTCAGGCTCCATTTCGCAGCATTTGCATATCCCGGCAAAATCTAATTTTAACGAGGAGAGGATTCATCCTGGGTGATTAGTGTCTGTTGACTCACACCGTCTCTGGACTCCTCCTCTAATATTTTGCCTGATTTCCCCTCGCCCCCCCCCCACCCCCCCCCCCCCAACTTCAATAGTTCAGCTGCCTCAGGTTTGCATATTGCTAAGCATGTAAAATCGTCCACGGACCTTGACTGGCTGACAAAAAAACCTGAACAGAATATCAATAGCTCTTTATCTTCTGGCTCCTAACTGAGCGCTTTCTCCGCCGTTAATCTAAATGATAATTCAGGGGAGACGCCTGCACCGTCCCTTTCATTGTCTTTGTGTGTTCAGACAGTTGCCCCAATTAATTCGCCGGACCTCAAATATGAAAGCTTGCGACGCTCGATCGACATTCACTTCCCGAGGACCGCGGAATACTTCTGAATCTCCATCCCTCCCCTCCCCTCTATCGCTGATTTGAATGATAGATGTGTCCCATTACACCGCAGCAGAGTCACCAATCTTAAAGGTCGTTTTCTATAATGCTCAGCGATTGGGCGGAATTATGAGAAATCCCAGGCCGGCTGGATATGACTCTCGGTAAAAACTCCTCGCTTTTGTTGAAAGGCGCACTGCAGAAGTTTTTCATTTCGTCATTTATTGCATTCAGTACGGTCGTGGCCTGGTTTTCAGTTGACTACTGCGCTTGAGTTTGCATTTGCTTTCAGACAAATACATTATATTGGAAACTGAGCCCAAATGAAGGTGCAGATGCAGCACTGGCATTGCATGCCAGGATGACTGCGTGATGTCGGAAGGTAAAGACGCAGCAAGTAGCTTCAGAAATGGTGTCTTACTTAACCCCTTTTACTTAACCCCTTATGGGCAGAGAATCCCTTAGCAGAGGATGCGACACCAGCGTTGTGTTTGAACATTCAAGAGCAATGACCGTTGAAATGTATTGTGATTCCTAGGCCTTTCTATGGGTGCCTTAGTCCATAATGGGTTAAGAAAGTGGGCATTGTAACATTTACAGTAGCTGCCATCTTAACATCATTACCGAGACACCAATTATCTGATAGTACCTTCTAAAGGTATTAGACAGTATATGCATTGTAAAGGACTGAACCCAACAGACTGCTTTGAAACGGTTCTCATTCCCACCTCGGCACTTTAAGCCCTGCTTTAACTTAAATTAATTAATTGAATTGAATTGAACACTGAATTGGCTGCAACGCTGCAAAGGCAGCATCGTCAAAATGTAAACGCAGCTCTTCGTTTGAAGCGCTGAGTGGATGCGGATGGAGAGCCAGTACTTGGTGGAATAATCCCGCGATGTTCGCTCGTAGCTGTCACCGCGCCAAATTACCGGGTATTACCTGCCTGTAAGGCAGGGATCATGAAATCACCAGGAGGACTGCTGGTTTCCCATCCTTCCTTTACCTGGGAGACAGGTGAGAAGACTAATGAGAAGGTCAATCTCTAGGTCTAATTGTTCAGCTAATTACCTGGGAGAAAAGAAAACCGGGGCCGGATTTGCATTCGAGGTCCATATTTGGTGATTGCTGCAGTAAGGATATCCCATGGTTCCCTGTGTTTCACTTATGCCATTCCACCAAAGTTTCAACCGAAAATGTGTCCAGATTGTCTAAGTTCCAACTGAAAGTGTGTCCAGGTTGTCTAAGTTTCAACCGAAAATGGGCTGTCTTCCTCCCCCCCATATGCACCCTCTTTCCTCCCTTTGATTTTCTACTTTTTTTCGCCAACCTAGTTTCTCCCTCTTCTCCAATCGGGCTCTTTTGAGAAAGGGAAAAACGAGGCCTCACACCGAAAGGCAGGATACGAGAACAAGTTTTAGCCGCGCCACCTGCGAGCTTCGCGGCCCCGTCTTTCTCTCGACTTCGGGACGAGGCGAGGGCCATCTGACGGTTCTGGCACCGACGGCACCCTCCAAATCCGCTAATCAAACAGCTCTGAAAAAGCCCAAAGGACCAGGGTTTCTGTTAATAGCTCCAGCCCTACATTGTAAAGCCATCTGCTCTTTCGAAATCATCGGGGGGAAACATCAATTCGGCTCGGCGGACTCCCCGTTCACACTTTCCTCTCCCTTTGCAGCCCACACTCATCGCCTCTGTAATACCGGGCGAAAATGTAGTCTCTCTTTCTCTTTCCAAAAAAACCCCAAGCCAGGAGAGGCGCGCTGATTGGCTTAACCCAGTGCTGCCCGGTTTCCAGAGCGCACTGTGCCTGGTGCACCGCACCTGCCATTGTGTGCCGACTGCTTCCAGCTATGCCTTCTTTTTTTTTTCAATGAATATGATTACAGCAGGTGCCTGTACTTACATTTCTGTGCGACCTCCATTTTGTTTTGTTTTTTGATTCAATCAACATCTGTCTTTTACTTAGAAAAAATAATTAAAGCAACTATCATGTATTTTACTTCATAGCCATTAAATAATTTAATTGATGATATATTATTTCATAGTACTTTAAAAAGCACACATATAAAGATAATTTCAATAGCCTATATCCTTTTATCACCGAACCTTTATATTATAAATCTCAATTTCAGTATATTCCAATTCACTTCTTAAAGCAACATTTCTGATAATATTGTCTGTCATTTTACACCTTCTTTTCCACAATTTAAGTACAGTGGTACAAATACAAATGACTATAGTTCAGCAATCACTAACACTAACTGAATTTGTGAAGAAAAGGGGTAGGTTAAGGACAGATTTTGATTGAAGACACAAATCGTGCCTTTTTATGTGGGGAAAATTGGATTTGGGCTGTTTCGATACTAATTTTATAATATCCCTGTATTAAAATCATAATTTGAATTGTATTAAAATCAAAAGTGTTGTGCCACAACATACTGTATATGAACGCATTCCAGTTACTTAAAATAGTTCTAAATTAGTTTTTTGTTTTGCAAAATATAGTTCCTGTGATTCAATAATTAATCGTAATTTTTTTTGGGTTAGGGTATTTAACTGTTCCTGTGTCAGGTTAATACAGTAAATCAGGAGAAAATGAATTTGGGTAATAACTACACATTCAGCAGCAATAATGTTGGTGATAAAAATGAATTATCTGATTTTCATAAGGAATAATTTTATGGTAATAAAAAGGACTGATCTGTTTTTCATAAGGGACTCGCTCTAGAAACCTTGTTGACTGAAGCAACACCCTCCTGAAGCAGTCAACATTTTTATCACAAGCGGAATAGAAAAATCCCAGTAATGTTGAATAGTGTTCAGACCGTAACAGGATACAGGCTCTGTAAATGGAGTAGGGAATGGGGTATGGAAATGAAAACGGCAGACTGATGAGTTTTCCGGTCCCTATCTGCCTCACCAAAACAAACTAACCCTGGTGGGTCTTTAAAGGTTTACCAGGTATGGGACAGCTTTGAACATGGATCTTTGTAATACTTAATCCACAGGCTGCGAGTCTGAATAAGAGAGTCTGAATAGTGGACCCCCAATGGAGATTTAGATTTAGATTACAGACCCCTGGTAATGCCCATGTTGGAGAGGTAGTCCTTCACCCACCCAGTAGCTTCACCCAATTCCAAACAGTTTGCAAGTAAGCACTGGTTTTCAAGTAATCTCCCATCTTCCAAGAAGCACTGTTTAGTTGGACAATTATATTCCCAGTATAGTTTCTGCTGGGAGAGAGGGTAGAGAAAGGGGGTGTTGGGTGAATGGGGCATCTTGAAGAAGTATAAAAGAATACCTGGCCGTTACTTATCAGTCTGCAGGCCAGTCTCTGAGATTCTGCCCCTTCGCCTCCGAATACAAACATCTTTTGTACCCTGATGAAACGACAAAATGATTATCTCCATGCAAAGGCTGTTTCATCCCCCCAGTTCAATGGAGCCTCATTGATGTTCACAGGAAGTGCGTGTGTGTGTGTGTGTGTGTGTGTGTGTGTGTGTGTGTGTGTGTGTGTGTGCGGGCGGGCAGGCTTTGCAACTGGAGAGGGGGCTCTTAGGAAGCTGTAATGCCTGGAGAACCCCCCCCTCCATCCCCCAGGGCCTTGGGGCACCATCTTCCTTTGCAGAGGCCCTGTGAAAGGACCTATTGGGGCCTCAGAAGGAAATATCATTTTCCCTGCTCATAATGCTATGCAGGGCTGAGATTCTCCTCTTTACAGTGCCTCTGCGCTCAGTTAGTTCTGAAGAAAGAAACACATTAAGTTGCCATTGTCTGAACACCTGCAGCATGAAATCGTATTTGGTGAGCACAAGGAATGATGGGAATTTGTTGGAGACTTGGGTACTTTTGTGGCACATGTGTTTCATTATCCTGCGGGATTAGCTAACTTCTGCTCAGTTCCTGAAAACCAGAACTTCATTACAACATTTTGATCGAGGCGGTAATATTAAACATGCAGAAAGGTTGAGCTCATTATAGTTTCATTTCCCCATCACAATTTTCCAGAAACCCCAGATTTCCTTCAGCCAATGGAAGCTTCCAGAAACTCTTGGTGCACTTCAAAGCAGGTTGCATGGGGTAGACAACATCCTGGGAACTTACTGTTCAAAATTTCAGTTTATCTTGTCATGTATTCAATGTGCATACTTTTTTCTTCTTTAATGTGCATAAAATGGTGTTCATTCAAATTCCCCAATATGAGAGTGCATCATTTTGTATGCCTAAATCTCATTGTAATAAACAATTACATTTAGCGCATAACACACTGCATTGAAAGGATTCTTTATCTCCCCTTTCAAGAGTGATTGACACTGTAATTGTGAATCCTCTGAATTACCTTGTGATAGACATCAAAGGGAAGCATTCTCTGGAACATTCTTCGGAAAGTCGGATCCTGTTTAACCATTAATACTCTGATTACTCACCGACATCCAGCTAGTTGCAGCTCTCTCATCCTCGTAAATATGATCGCAAGATCTCCCGCGATGGACAAAGATAGATATATCAAATATATTCAAATATGTTCACCTTCCTTGCATAACTACTTACATGTTCACCAAAAAGTATCCACTTAAGATGACATGTAGCATTTGTAATAGTTTTACAGTCAGTAAATGAACGTAGTTTACTGAAATTTGAGGAAAGTACTAGCATAAGATGTCTAGGAGCTAGGAGACCGCACTCAATCATACTTTTACTCTGATTATTGCTTCTGAATTGTTTTAGTTCATTTATTTATGACTATCTTTAGTTACCTTTTTTTGTTTACTTTGTTTTAACTCCTCTCAAAAGGCTTCATAATAATCTCTCTCTCTCTCTATCTCTATCTCTCTCTCTCTCACTAACAATAAATAAATGACAAGTAATAAGTAAACAAAAGCATCAAAAGTAATGCTGACCTCCCAAGAGGAGGGGGGCGGGGGTGGTGTTGGGAAGAAAAAAGTGTGTAAAAAGAACGGTACACACGATTAAATGCACGTATAGGGGTGGGGCGGCGCAGTTAAAACAAAGAAAAGAATATAAATCACTTAAAAGAAATATAAAGGTTTTTGGGAGCAGTTTGTTTTTATAGCTCGGTCGTTTCCAAGGCGCCAGGGATAAACTGCATATCTAATGGAAAGGCACGGACATGGTAATTGCGGTAATAACAGGTGCTCGGCTGTGAGAGGCGTCTATTGAGATTTCAATTTTATGTCTGTCGACGTTTCTTTCAATCGTTTTCGCGAGCCGCGCGGACCCCGAGGTTGAAAGGGTGTTTAACAGCGTGTTTGTTTAACGGCCTGAGCCTCTGTTTTCTGGACCTGGATGTGATATTTGGCCCCTAGACAGCTGAATCTGATGCGATTTAGACATTTTTATTACGCTGGGCTGTATTTTAAAGTGAATGGAGGAGCCGCTGTTGGTGTTGACGGAGGAGGCAGACGCAGAGAGAGATTATTATTGTTGTGGAGGAGCCTGTTTGCCGTATTTTCGAATGTCAGAAACGTTCGTTAATGCATCAAAGTACTGTCATTTCTTTCGAGATCTATTTCTCTACTGGAGTTAAGGGTCTGCTGCTATACCGTGCATTATGCTGTACATAATGTTCTCCGGCTGAGCCACTGGTGAATTTAATCTTTGTTTTATCGCTTCCGCCGATATTAATGAATAAACTAATGGATATATGCAGTGGTTCAGAACCCTCCACAGAAAGATTATAGTTTAATGTTTGTGAACATTAAGAATTAAAAGACACGTCTTTAGCTGGCAATTATTGGAAAATTAACTGACTCCTCAGGAAAGTATACGTGTGTGCGCGCATCTTTGGGAGTGCGCTTGAATGCCTGTGCACTTGCGCGTGCCACTATATAATGCAACAAGAGTAACCACCACATTTGTTCAGACCTCATTAGTAGCTGACCGGCACATGAATAGTTTTGTAATCAAAAGGAGAAAAGAGGGGGGGGGGGGAGGGGGTGGGTGCCATTTTATCTCTTTTGGGACCATGCCTAAAGAACAGGAAGTGGAAGAGCCTGAAGTAGAGCAGAAACGTATTTGAATCCAAAACAATTATGTATTTGACCCAGGTCTGAAATAGAGTGGGAAGGTGAGCCTCCGGAACATTCCCTGTAAGACCAGGAGAGCCACCCCCAAACTGAGATATGATTTATCGACCGACCGGTCACATCATCGGCCCACAGCCATCAGTCCTCATAACCGGCAAAGGATGACCTTGTAACCTGGTTCATTAAAAGTGGTGACTACGGGGTGTAACTGAAGTTAGTTAGTAAGCACAGAAATGGCTTTTTCTGAACTGGAACCTCAAGGTTTCCCCCAAAGGCAGTTTCAAGGCACCCCATGAACCAGTACGACAGGTACCGGATTGCAGTAGCCAATTTGCGCTACCGTTGAGCAAGCCTTTCTAAGTCCATCCCCTATCTCAGTCTAGTTACTAAGCCTGAGCAGTATTGCAGAGAAGGGTCATATCCCCAGTGACTGGATACTTGAGCCCCTGTGACCTGTTTGTCTGTGAGGACCGTAAACCAGCCTCTCGAGTAAATAGTTATTGAGCGTCATGAGTGCTTCGTGACAGGTTCATTGGCGGTCACGGTTTATGTGGCGGTCAGCTCTGCCGTGCCGCATTGAACACTTTCTCGATGTGATATTAGCACCAGTAGTGATTATATTGTAATGCCTGTTGCACGGGTACTGTTAAACATTCTGAGAAGACAATGTGACAGGTGCCGATAACTGGGTCAAAACGTAATTGTTTTGGATTGAAATACTTTTCTGTGCTTGATTGATCTTGTCAGGTGCAAAAAAAGGAAAGCATGGAAAAGGATTTGAATACAAAACGATTACATATTTGACCTAGGTCTGCTACATGCACACACATACACTCGATCATACTTGCGTATGTTCTCACACACACACCTGTGTTCCCCAACTGGAGTGGCCGCTGGCCTTTAATAAAGGAAGCATTGTTTCTGGTTTCTGGCTTCATTTCTCACTGAAACCCCGTAGCGATCGGCCCTAATGAACGGCAGAACCTCTGGGATCCAAGAGAACGGGTAGATTACGCCTGAACGACAACACCAACTACTGCCCTTTACTTCAGAACCGAACGATAACACCTCCTTTGAATGACACCATATACAGTATTATTCAGCTTCAGTAGATTTTAAATACAATATAAAACAACTCCCCTTTCCAGGGCACTAAAAATTTAAATGATATGACACAGGTGTGTCTAGTGAGCAATCTGTGTTCTGTCAATCCCAAAGCAAAACCATTTTTCCAAGATGGCTGACTACTGACATAATGCACTAATGTTTATCGAACACAATTGGATCAAGTGCCTCCAAAATCAAGTGCCTCTCGGAAATGGTAACATCGGAGGTACATTTTTGTTCTTCAAGGATCAGTAATGGTACCAATGAGTGTATTTTTCCACGCAAAAATGGTGCAAATTAATTATATATATTTCTGGGTAGCGGTACAAGTTTATATACCTATAGGGTACCGCCCCAGCAATAAGCATTTGTACTTTTTTAGGTACTTTTCATACCTTCCTAGAGAGTGTGTGAGGTCTCTGTCAGTGATGTGTCATGATTTTACGTAGTACTGAAGATAGGGGCTGCTGGTTGGCAGTCCCACTGAGCCCATGAAAGCCTGTGGTCTACTCGAGGCTGCACGAGTGGTCTTCTCTCGGATTCCCTCCATGCGATTTTGGCCGTGGCGCATGGGGAGAGGCAGGTGGCCGGGCCTCGTGTTTCAATGGAAAGCCGCGGGTTTACACCGGGCTCCATGAACGCGGTCGGGGAGATAATTGGACATTGCAAGTTAGGGGTGGGAATTGGATGTCCTGTATACAGCCTGACGTTGGGCGCAAAAGAAAAAAAAGTGTTTCTTAGTTTTTCGTACACAGTTATTATGGGAGCTATCAAAGGAACACCACACTGTTGGCACTGCAGGGTGTTTCTTTGAGGTGGGAAGTTAGAGCGATAACAAAGAGCTGTGTTCTAGGAGCATGGACAAGCCAAAAATAGCAACAACAACAACAACAAAAAAACTGTTTATGCAGCAAGTTGTCTATCGGACCAATTCTGGAATCACTTTAGAATATCGGCTAGGCCGAGTGCCAGTGTTGTCTCAGACAGAATGGTGACCGCAGCTGACACCAGTACAGTATGTCCCTTGGGTAATAGATGTCTTTGCGTGTAGCATCCTGCAAACCCGCCTGAATTGCTGTAATTCTATCTAATGTCACCTGACACCCCTGGTGTCCAGGTATATGTGCCTCAGAGCAGGCTTGCCCTTGATGGATGTGTTTGTCAGTGTACATGGTTGGTCATTGACAGACCTGGGTCAAATACATAATTGTTTTGGATTCAAATGCTTTTCTACACTGTACTCAGCTTGTCTGTTACATGGGAACCTTTAAAATACTCTGACATTTTCTGGTCTTCTTAGTTGGCTCTGTTGCACCAGGCAAGATCGAGCACGGATTACATATTTGACCCAGGTCTGATCTCAACTAAATTAATTATTTATTTAGCTGAAGATCTGGTCTTATCTGGTTGTTTGAAGCACCCCATTCTGTATTTACTTACCCAGAGAGTCGATCAAATCAACTGAATTTCATACGTTGAAATACGATTTATACTGTAGCATGAATTAACTCTGTATTTATGTTCATTCCATCGAGTTTGGGGACAGTTGAAAGAAGTAAAGTAAATATCTTGTCTTCACTCTAGTTGCAATTAACCATGACATTCTTTTATACCCGATATTCAATAACATCACTCTCTTTTTCTATTATGTATCTGTAAGGATTCATAGCTGAAAAAAAATATCTTATTCTGACTGTCACTGTTTAGCATGCATTATTCATGCCATACACATGTATCCTGATCTGAAAAGGTCAGAGCTGAGTTTCAGAGTGGCTCCAGAGAGGTCCGTAATTAGTGGCGTGGTCAGTGTATGCAAACCCTATCCGCTGGTCCAACCGTCCTATCAGCAGGGAGTAGAACTGCTCTCCTAACAGGAAAGAGGGAGGTGTAATTGTGAGGGAACTTGAGAGAAAGACGACCTATATTCTACATTTACATTTGCATTAGCATTGCATGCTTCATGTCTAAATGTACATTTGCATTTTACATTTATGTTTTACGTTTACCTTTTATGTTTACATTTCATTTTACATTTCAGCCACTTATCCAGTGCAATGTACAGAGCTTATGTTCTTTACATCTATTTATACTGTTGGATATTTTACTGAAGCAATTCAGGTTAAGTGCCTTGCTCTAGGGTACAGTTTTTAATGCATTTTATACACTATTGCTGTCACATCACTGTCATATCCTTTGCCAATTTGCACACTAAGTTCCCAGACACCACTACTACACAAACAGAGGCTGAAAACATTTGGCTGATAGAAACAAAATCAATTTCAGTTTGATTTACTCAAACCAGTCACGGTGATTTAAGTCAAACCGTTAGATATGAAACAATTGATTTATTTTGGAGGCACTTGATCCAATTGTGTTCGATAAACATTAGTGCATTATGTCAATCTGGCACAGTTTTCGAAGTGATTTGTCAGTTCAGTAGTGTTTCAATAACACAACACAGCTCAGTAAATCTGAACTAACCATCGCGTGGAAGCCACAAATCCTTTGATTTGCTTATCTTTCCTATTATCATTTTATGTAGCGCTTTGAGATTGTTCATTCAATGAAAAGTGCATAATGAATTTGATATATTATTTTATATTACTGTTCACAATTGAATAAAGAGATCCAAGTAATTGTAATTATTTATTTATCTATCTGTTTATATCATTTTCTCACTTGCTTGCTCGCTGTAGATTAGAAAGTCCTCTACTTGAACACCAATCTATTGATCTGGCTCCCTATCCAGAAAGGAACTTTCTCCTCAGAGTTTCTTCTCTCATCTTGTACCTGATGTTGTTCTTCTTCATTTCATGGGAATAGATTATGTCCAAAGGGCTCCTGTCACGCAAGTCACATTGCTGCCTTTTCTTCATTTTTGATTCAGATTTTCACTGGCGAGACTTAGAATTAGCAGTGGGTTCTTTTAGCACTTATTCATAAAATACTGGGCTTCTCGAGTTCAATGTGACATTCAGGCTAACTAATACTGCCAAAGTAAAGTTTAAAACCCAGCTAATCAAAAAGGCTGCTTACATTGACTCCAGACCACCAGAGGCAACTGTCATAGTACGGAGGTGTGCAGGAAGCCAAACGGCAGATTTATCTGCGTTATGTTTAAGTGTGAAGACCTGTCGGTTGTTATTGTGAGCCCCGCTGTTCCAGAGCTAGTCTAGCGTGTCGGAGAAGCGTAGCACGGCCTGCGGGGTAATGAAGACCTGCAGCGGGGAGTGTAAAAAGGGCAGTAATTGAGGTGCAGCATGCGTCGAGCTTCCATCGGCCGGGCTT
This sequence comes from Conger conger, assembly GCF_963514075.1. Classification (NCBI taxonomy): domain Eukaryota; kingdom Metazoa; phylum Chordata; class Actinopteri; order Anguilliformes; family Congridae; genus Conger; species Conger conger. The sequence goes on from NC_083762.1 coordinate 60,867,328, forward strand.
CTCTCCTCCTGCGCCGGAGCACGCGGGCAAATCACGGACGTTGCGTTCTGCATTCCCCATCGGGAGAGGAGCAGGGGAGGAGTCTTTTGCGTGTCTGTTTGTTTGTTTGTTTGTTTGTTTTGCTCACCTCTGGTTTGCCGGAGGAAGCTGGAGCAGTTGACCTTGTGATTTGTTCTGCGATAAGAGGGATTGGGATCCGTGACGTGGCAAACAGGATTGGGGGGCGACACACACAAAGGAGTTTGTGTGTGTGTGTGTGTGTTTGAGAGAGAGATGCAGAGAGAGAGTGTTGGTGAGAGTGAGTTGGTGAGTGAGAGAGATAAACAGATAGAAAGACGGTTGGTGAGTGTGAGTTAGTGTGTCTATGGGAGGGAGAGGGAGAGACAGTTGGTGAGAGTGAGTTAGTGTGTGAGGGTGTGAAAGAGAGTACGAGAGAGAGATTTAAGGCTGCAGAATGAATTCTGCCTACTCTCGGTCTTGAGGCAAAAGAAACACAATGATTTCCCTCGCTGGTGGCAGACTGAACATTTTGATTTTATTTATTTGTTTTTTCCAGAGGGCAGTCACCGGGTGTAAGGATTGACAGGAAAAGAATGAAAGGTCTGCAGGAACACAGCAGGTCTTGGAGCAGGAATACCATGGCTCCGGGCATTTATCCTAATAGTCTTCCAGTCGATGATAAATTACCTTAGAGGGTGTAGGGTGCCTCAGGTACTTTGAGTTCGATATTGGGTTATTGTTTTGTGTTTTGTTTAAGTGAACTGATGGGAAATAGCATTACAACACATGCTGCACATGCTCTCTCAGCTTCTAGGTGCCACATCCAGAAACTATTCGCACATACTCAGCACCTGACTCCCGACATAGTTTCAAAACCACAGGGCTGACGCTCCAAAAGAATAAAAGTAGCCTGCTATGAAAGCTGAAAATAATTTCATTTTATGAATACTGTGTAGCGTGACTTGTGTGGGGTAGGGTTGCACGCGTTTCCTAAAGTGTGTATTCATAGCTTGGATTGTCCTCACTTTACTGTGGAAAACCTGATGCCGTTGCAACTAGGTCTGATTGTATGTTTGAAAAGATCATTCTCAAGGGTAAGGGAGGTAGACTGTTTAGAATTTTTGAATGGCGAGGCTGTTTGTCGAATGCTGTGTTTGTTTTTTGGCGAAACGTTTTAGTTGATGTGGCACCGGCAACTTGGACATTCACGCAAAGTGAATGGCTGTTAGCATTAATTTTATCATTGCTTAGGCTTTCTAAGGAATAGTTAGGCTATTGTGTCTGTAATTATACTTTCCAGTCATGCCACATCCGAATCTTATCACACGGTAATGGCGTTGCATTAGAAGCGGTTGCCAGGAAAAATCGCCTTCACCCTGTAGGACTGTGGCCCAACATTCTGTCTTGAAGCCTTACTGTGTTTGGCTATTACAAAAGTATGCACTATCCCATACGCAAAAAGGTTTGTAAAAATCATGTATGTTAATTAGCATGTTTTACTAAATGAAAAGAATGTAATGTATTATATGTAACAATGTAAGAATTATATATGCCACTTTGAGAACGCATGCATAATTTATATTTTTCATATAGAACATTTCTATAGTACATGATTTTTACAAACCTTCTTCAATCATATTTACTGCCAAAACAGGGCAATATAAGTAGTTACAGGAGGTTTTATTCCTTTGTACATGGTTATAATTTGCAGAAACGTGCAAAGATTTGGTATGTTTTCAATCTTCAATTGGGTGGTAAGCTGATCTGTACACACATGGGTCAAACATTGTACATTTTTAGGGGGTTTTATGCTGAACACATTAAGATACAAAAGAGGAAATCAAGTACAGAAAGCTCATCAAACACAACTTTTTCACCCTACAGAGGTACTCCAGTCTGGACCAAGAAAGGCAGCCGGTAACTGGAGAGACACTCGTATTTGTGTCTTGCACATCTGTTCCAAGCACATATTTACACTTTTCTTGCTCTAAGATTCATTTAACTGATGATGCAATTGCTTCCTTTTGGCTCAAGGGACTGTAGTTTGCGTCTGCATATTTTAGCTTTGCTCATTATGATTTTGTGTGTTTATTTTACCTTTTTATTTCTGTGGAACATCTGTCAATTTGCCTCGGGAATATGACCTATCGGCTAAAGCTAGTTCCAGTAATTAAATTCCACACTGATGTGTGATAAATATTGTTTGTATTTCGTGGAACACCAAAGTTGGTTTGGTGACATTCGAATTCTGAAACTCGCAGTTAAACACTGAGGTAATGTAAATAACAGCAAAACAAATGAGCTATCGATTGTAACATTTACATAAATAGACACATTATCAAACATTAATCTGTGAGTGTTTATATTTCCATCTTGGTTTCCTTTCCCCCTTTTTGGCTTCACGGTTTGGTTTCAGTGTATATATAAATTTTGTTTATTTATTCAATAAATAGTGCTTGTGCTGGGCTATTAGAACCTGAAAATAAAGAAATACATTTAATAGACATTTTTTTAAAGAAATTAATAAATATTCAGTCAAGTGACAATGATGTGTTCGCCCCCTCCATTGCTGCCCTCATGGACATAATTTGCAAATGGTGCTGTGCCTTGCCAGGTATACTATACATCATCTGCCCTGTCATGAAAGCCAATTTAATAATTTGATGTAATGTTATCTAATTATGACATTTAAATATATTCTGACCAGTTGTCTGATTTTGATTAATGCTGTGCAATTTAAATATGCATCCTTCCGGTCACTAACTCCATAATTAGTCTCCCAGATGAAGTGTGGATTTGTGTGATTGTGTCAGTGTGTGTATGCTTATGCACTTGTGTGTGTGATTGTCTGAGTGTGTGTGTCTGTGTGCCTGCATGTGTGGGCACACGTGTGTCCTTGTTTGTGCATGCACTTGTGTGTTTGTGTGTATGTGCAGTTATGTCTGTGTGTGTGTGTGTGTGTGTGTGTGTGTGTGGGAAGGGAATGGAAGGGTATCTGCTTGGTGTTTGAGATGTGAAAATGAATAGCAGATATTGTGTTCTGATCAAGAACATAGCGTCCAGCCAAATCTGACAAATGTGTCTACGCCAACATCACAGGGAAGAGAAGATTAATTTCACAAAGCGTTTTGCTGGGAAATGGTCCGCAAGTACTGGTAATGGATTAATTTGAGTTCTCGATACTGAGCAGAAAGAGAGGAGTCTGATGATGTGAGATTAATTAAATTTATCCAAATGGTACACACAAAATCTTGTAATTGATTGAACTGGGGCTTCTGCGCAAAGCTGGCAAACCACATGCAACTGATATTACATTGCATTACTTTGCATGACTACATTTCATTCCCGGAATGAAACTGTTCATGCTAAAAAAAAAAAAAAAAAATTCAGCTTAATTTCTTAGAGTGCACATGAGTTTGACTAGCTGCAGTTTTTTATGCCTTACCTTATTTTGCCGATGGTATTACCTAATTTACCTATGCTAACCTAATCATTTTTCTCTCCGATTTTGGACTATCCCCAATCGTGTTAATCAGCACTTGTTGCCTATAGAGCACAACGATTCAGCAGAGCAGAAGGCAAAAGCATTCACTTTTGAAGCATGAATTTTCAACTGCCGTTTCTCGTTACCTCAGTCTGCAAGTCACCAGAACACACTTTGTATCAGACCTGGGTTCAAATAGTATCCGTTACGGATTCAAATACTTTTGTGTTTTTGACTAAGCTTGCCTGCTGTATTGAAACAAATGAAATGATCCCAAAAATGCAAACCCCTTCTCCTCAGACTCCTCCAGGCAAGATCAATAGAGCGCAGAAGAGCAATTATAGACTCCAAAACCTGCTATGTAATACCGTTTGAACCCAAGTCTGCTTCGTATGCAGCTGAACAGGCGGACTTGTGGTCAGTGGACAGTGTGTCATCACTGGTGAGCGATAAGGCACCATCATCCCTGCTGCATGCAATCTTCCCACACCTGAGTGATGCTACAGCTAACCATGCATTGCTCTGTAGGGCTGCTAAGCAACACTGACCACGGACATGGTCTGGATTTGATACCACAGTGTTGGACCCGTCTTGCACTAGAACAGTGTCTTAGAAAGATGGGCCTCCTTGTTGCAGCTCCATTAACTTTAGTTCAAAGAAATCATTACAGAGAGGTGCTGTGAACATTCAGTACACACAGACACACACACACACATGTGCCAAACCTCTTGACAACTCCCAGTCAAACATATTACTTTCCCAGTCATAACATATTTCTGAGGAAACACTACAGATTCCACATACTGAAATTTACTGTAGAGATATTCAAATTGTGTTTATTTTTCACAATGTACCTCCATAGTTCAAGTTGAAGATTGTTAGCGTAAGGCTGTTAAGCAGGTGAAACGTGAATTCCAATATAAGCAAAACATATCTGCCACATCAAAATACAAGACTGAGCTCACCCCTACCGTGCCCTACTATATTTTTTCCCTCCCCCTTCCCTTCTTTTCCAAGGTGAAACTGGCCAGTAACACTCTGCCTATGGTTTCTATTTGCTGGCATTATAGCATGAATACCATGCCCAATTTCACTGGATAGCTTACCAAGGTCAGCATCGGCCCCATAATGCAGAGACCGTCGATCCGCCAAAATTTTGTCGATTAGAACTACGGTGGGTCTGCTTGTGGTGGGAACGTTTGCCAACTACTTTCTCTTAACAGTTGGTGCTCATCACATCGTGCCTGTTTTATACTGTCCGTAGACCGCTTTGCTACTGATTTGCAAATGTTTTTGGAGGAGAAAGAGCTATGCTGGTGGATGGTAGATAGAGATAGAGAGGCTGCAAACATGGTGTATTCATTAATGAATTCATGGGGCAGTCTCTAGCCTAGTGGCAAAGGTACATGACAGGGACCCGGAAGGTGGTACAAGCTGTTAGGCCGTTAGCCTCGCATTTCTCCAGGCATGATTGTCCTCTGCTTAGTCTAATGACCTGTAAGTCACTTTGGATAAATAACTTCAGCTAAATAACTTATTATTTTAAAAGCCAATAGCAGGCTGTTTTTCTTAGACCAGGCAAGCATACCAAACAGAATGCAAAACAAAATACTCATATATAATATCAACAAAATGAGGTAAAAATAACAAACCTGGGGGGTGTACTAAGAAGTGATATTATGGAGTTAGCAAACTAACCTAACTAACCTGGCTATCATGTATAAAAGCACTGCCCAATGCCTTCGACCAATCAACTCCTTGGAAAAGGGCATCTCTCTAGATGGTTTAGTTATTTATGTGATAAATAATGTCCATGCAGAAATTGTCTGGACTATGATAAAATAAAATAATAATAATAATAATAATAAATGCATCCCATCCATCCATCCATTATCTTAACCCGCTTATCCTGAACAGGGTCGCAGGGGGGCTGGAGCCTATCCCAGCATACATTGGGCGAAAGGCAGGAATACACCCTGGACAGGTCGCCAGTCCATCACAGGGCACACACACCATTCACTCACACACTCATACCTATGGGCAATTTAGACTCTCCAATCAGCCTAACCTGCATGTCTTTGGACTGTGGGAGGAAACCGGAGTACCCGGAGGAAACCCACGCAGACACGGGGAGAACATGCAAACTCCACACAGAGAGGCCCCGGCCGACTGGGATTCGAACCCAGGACCTCCTTGCTGTGAGGCGGCAGTGCTACCCACTGCACCATCCGTGCCGCCATAATAAATGCACAAATAAATAAAACTTTTCACCAAGCAAAATTTATTTTATTTTTACAAATTGCTCCATAATAAAAGGTAATGGATTATCTTTTAGATGGCGACAGACTCAGGGTTTAACAACTTGTTTTAAGAACTTTCTAGAATATGGTCTCATTCACGCTTAATAAAGTATTAGCATTTTATATTGAGGGCATAAAAGACACCCTCTCTGCTTTGCATTTTTTCTCGTAATTTTGTCATTTCCACTTGTTGTTTTTCATATCCTGGGTGACACACTGTCTTTTTGCCAACCACCACCTCGACAAGATGTTCTTTACTGAGATATGCGATTTTTGGCACCCAGCTCATTTCTAAGATGAGCGGTATCTCAGAGGACCGAGTGGCTAAAGTCTGTTTCTAATTGTACATCCTAAAGACAGTCAGTACAGACTCATTCAGTAAAAATATTTTTCAAGGCAGCAAAGACATTCAGCTGTGCACTTGAGATATCGGTTTTGAGTGCTATTATGCCACTGCTTGTTAAAAAATATATACTTCAAAATTGTTGACATTCTTCAGTTCACTCATCCATGAACTATGAAATAGTGGGGGGTATTTTAATAGATCCATTGTACTTACTGTATTTGAAAAATCTCCGTGAAGAATTTTTGGAAACGTGGCAGTACTCATGCATAAGCATTTTGAGACCCGAGGGTTACAGAAAATGTGATCAACGCAATTTTCCAGTCTAAGGGCGCGGGGTCAGAACGTGCCTGTGCAGGAACACCAGTGTCTGCGGTAAAGCTTTTGAAGTCCTCGCTTATTTATTCCAAAAATATAGAAACCGTCAAACCCGAATACGGGTAGGCAAGCTTTTAATTGTTTGCATTCGGAAAACGAGGTGCTGGAGGAACTAATTTGTGCTGCGAGTGCTCACCTAGAGCTCTTTGATCCGCGAATAAAAAATGTATAAGCACAGTGAGAATGGTCCTGGTGCATTATCGGTGTGTGTGGGCGTTATTAGCATCTTTTGGGCTAATATGAATGAAATATGTGCATATATTTATCAAACAAAGCCTATGAACCAAGCTAGATGCCGCATTATAGGATATGACCAGTTAGTGAAAATGTTATTGTTTAAGGTCTCTGCTATGTATTGTAATTTTTATTTTCAGAAAAGAAATCTCATTTTGTAGCTATAAATGGTGCTTATGTTGAATAATCGATAAAACAAAAGGTTTTCAGTGTCCCTTTATGTCATAAACAGTGTTGAACATAATCCCATATTGCATTTGATAGTAATAGCTAGCGGTTCCACATTTTTTATTTATTTAGTCATTCCCCTATATTCGGCATTCTGGCCATAGAAAGCTTCTGTAATTATTTGATATCATTTAATGCTCACAAACTCTTGTCAATCTAAATAACCCCCCACAAAATCTAAATAGTGACAAAAAAAACTACCACTTGGTGTCCCTAGCCTGCTCTCTAGTTTTAAATAGTAACTTTTAAAGAGTAACTACCATCACACTTGGAAGAAATGTATAGACAAGTTCAATGTTTGGTTCAGGGTACATACTGTAGGCACTTTTTCTGTGCAATTGCATAATAATTCACAATTAATTTGTATTCTTTATAGCAGTCCCCAATCAGTTTGTTCTGTTGGCTGTCATAGCACATACCTTTCAGTTCTCTTCATGTGGTCTTCTCAACTGTCAAAGTTGCCCCACGTGCATGCCCGGAAAGTGTTAAAGTTTTATAGGACCCGGTAGCGGTCGCGCCATAAATTGTCGGGAGTAATTTTGGGCTGTTTGGTCTTTGTGTAATTAGGCTGCACTGTGCAGGACGGTGTCTGGAGAGGAGACTACGTTTGATTACCACCATTAATCATGTCACTGAGAGGGGGAGGAGGGGGAGGAGGAGAGCAAGTCAAAGTTCTGACCTGTGACATTTCTAAATCTCCAATTTAAGCTGAGCTTCAATGCCCCGCTAAGTGAGTCCACCGTTTAACCCCTGCTGCCTCGATGGGTTAAATTCACAAAGGAGGAGCTTCTAGTTCAGTGATTCTCTGGTTATTGGAGAGCCGTAGGGTGTGCTGCATTTTGTTTTCGCCTTAATATTGGCAACCAGTTCAGGCCCAAGAAACCGTGCGAGGTGAGTTAAATGTGTAATTAGGTACTTTAATTGATCAATTAAGCGCTGAGTTACAGCAAAATACCACACACCTAAGCCAGGAGCAGGAGTGAGGACCACTGTTCTAGTTCCTTCTCTCAGAATGAAAGTGGTCAGCTACCCAACAATCTGCTCACAACAATTTAACAGGAGAACAGCAACAGTGCTTAGATGTTGTGATTGTACAAACAATGCAGTAGATCGCCTGTGTATGTGCACTCAATTCTGTTTGTTTTTCATTCATCAAAAGAGTCAAGACTGTTCAGGAGCTGTCTTTATTTATTTATGCCCCATTTTGTCCTACTTTGGCATGCCGAAATGTGTATAGTCAACATGAAAAAATGCCTTTTATGGGTTATCACAGCATTGTGGATAAGCCTGACTCACTCTCCCGGCTTGTTAGCATGTAGCTAGTTGTAGGCTTAATTCCCCAAGGGCTAGCAACTTAATTGTACTTTTGTCTGTAAATATGTGCAGCGGCATAAATGTTTAATATGTAAACGTGCATCCTACTGTGTCCAAGGTAACACCGTGTTGAGCAAATAAACAATATAAGGCTTAACAGCTGGCTGGGTAGATTGGCTGAACAATTGGAAATGATCCATTTCATTCTTGATCTAATCCTACTGCTCGCCTTTGCAGCAATAATGATTTCATCCACTTACAGGAACTGGTTAGAATGGCCTTTGGGGCTTATGTGAATGCTGTAAAATGGGACTGGGTGGGGGGGGAGGGGGGGTTCTGGAATGTGTGTGTGTGTGTGTGTGTGTCTGTGTGTGTGTGTGGGGGGGGAGTGAAGCCGATATATATTTGGCTGACTTGTCCACAATCATCAGCGTGCACATTATGTGGGAGGAACATCTCTCACTTCTGTGTGGTTTTATCTGAGCCATTGCAGAAGATGATCTGGGAGCAGTGTGAAGGCACCTCAGAAGCCATGTCCTCAAAGGGAGCTTCGGATATTAACTAGACCTGAGTCGGATAATTATTTGTACTCGGTCCTCTAACCCTTCTGACACGAGTGAACTCCCGGTAGAATACTGACTATTTTAAAAGAAACATTTTTTTTTCCACTGGTATTCAGGAAAAAAAAACCTCCCTTTCATTTCATTGCATATTTGCTTAGCAACCAGACCTGGGTCAAACAATTATTTTAAATACTTGAACCGTGTAAAGACTTTTCGCAAGGTCCATTCCGAGCCACAGTAACACCGAGGCCATTGAACTCCGGTTGGGTTAGCCTGCCTGGCTTTATTTTCACGCTGTCAATCAGGACAAACTGAGCCAAACGGGAACATAAAATGCCATTTTGTACAAAGCGGATGAGAAGCTAGGCTGGAGACATTCAAAGGAGCAAAATAACTTAGTCTTAGTCATAGTCGCATAGTTTATTGAAAAGTAGATTTTTGACATTTTTGTGTCAAGTCCTTTCATGTTTTTCTGGCAGCTTATTGGTTATCTAGTGTTCAGATGATGGTCCTGCGGCCAGTTTATAGTTAGGCAATGTAAGGTTGCTGCCACCGGTGATTATCAGATTTCATGGTTGGCTGCAATGGCTTTTGGTTTGTACTAGTGCAACCGACAATTTCTTGACATCGCTATCATCATTGTGCCTGTCACTGAGACTTAAATTGTATTGAACTTTGACCCCCATCACTGGCTCAGTTGTCCTGACAAGATTATTATAGAACATTCTCATCTCCTGTAATTATCTTTAGCGAAGTGTCATCAACTAGCTTCCATATCTGGAGCTGGCAAATGACTCCGCTTCATTCATGCTTTCTTATGGTCTTTGTGTTTATACCTTTTTTGAGTGACAACGTACAAAGTGGAGCAATAATGGAATGTTGGTGGCAATGTAGCGATATTTATCCACATCCTCAGTGAGCACTTTATTAGGTATTTATTAGACTTGGGTAGGTTGGTTTTTGTCAGAAATGAGTCTCCCCTCCCATTTTAATCATCACACCTTAACTGGGTATCACCCAATGAGAGCAAGCATTGTTGTTTGGTTTTGGGGAAGGAGGGTTTTTCTCTCTCTTATATTGGTGGTGGTTCACTGCAGTTTTTCTATCTCGCTTCCTTTTCTTCTTTCTTCCTGTGTTTCTGGAGCTGAAAAAGGGTAATCCTCTGGTCTGGTTTATCGGTCTCACTCTAGATCAGCAGTTTGAGATACTCAAACCACCCTGTCTGCCACCAACAATCATTCCATGGTCAAAGCTCCTTATCTGTATCTACAGGATTGTATGCATTCCACTATTGCCGCACAATTGGCTGATTAGATAATCGCATGATTAGTAGGTGTAATAAAGTAAAAATGTTCCTAATAAAGTGCTCACTGAGTGTAGATTGTTTAGGTATTTCAAATACATATTTGACCAAAGTCTGGGATTCACATAGACAATATAGTGTGTACATGCTAATGAGATACTCCAAGAGGAAGTTACCAGTGTATTTCTCCTTTAGACAGCACCTGATCAGACCTGGGTAAAAGTCATTGCTTGGGAAATAAGTACAAATTTTGGATTCAAGGTAAAAGTCATTGCTTGGGAAATAAGTACAAATTTTGGATTCAAATACTTTTCTGCGCTCGATTCATCTTGCCTGACCCAATTGAGCCGACCAAGATGAGAGTATTTCCTAGGCACCAATACACCAGACAAGCTCAGTATCGCATTGAAAAGTATTTGAATCTAAAACAATTGCCAACTGTTTTCGACACAGGTCTACACCTAACAACATAGACATGGGTAATGCTACAGGGTAGTTGTTGACTTTGCAGCTTTTGCTTAGGGCAGAAGCTAGGCAGTTGGCTTCCCAGGCATACTGCAGGTACACACGAGCGCTGAAGGAAGCAGGTATTTATATGGAGATTTAGCGCATGGCTGCGCAGCTGCAGGCAGAGTGGGGGATTTTGTTACAATGCCCGGCGAGTTGCTCTCGAACTGGAGAGGGGCAGGTTCAATGTAACAGCTCACGCTCAGAGCCACCGTGGGGCATTTCAACTCAGGAGGAAACTACTAATTACAGATGATGAGGGCTGAATGGCTCATACTCATCACGGAACATTCTTACGCTTCTAAACGATCGGAGACGGTTTTTTCGAAAAAACGTGGCAAATACCCCGATCCTAGAAAGAGTCTTGATTACAAAGAAAGCGCAGATTCGCCTGCTTTATTCAGCCCGTGTTGTGTGAAGGCTTCTCTACTATTACAGCGCCGCGAAAACGCTTCTGACACACGAACACACATTCACCGCCTCCCGCTGCGATTGTGGTGCTACCTCTCCCCCCCCCCCCCGAAAGCTCCAGCAGCCAGTTCGAAGGGCAAATTTCCTGTTTCCGACCGGAGCGGGGTCTTTTCACGCTCCCTTTCCTCCGCAGCATAAAGGAGCGCCGCTGTCGCCAAGCGGCGACTGTCGGTTTCGTCCAACGACATCGACATTTTCCCTATTCACTCCCTTTTTTTTGTCCTCCAAAATGTGACAAGGCGGCCCGGACACGTTCCACGGCGATGAAACCGGGTCAGAAAAGAGGTGACGGATACCGACATAGAGACGACTGCCGCTGAAATGATGTTTTATTCCGGTTCCGTCTTTGCACCTGGAGGAGGAGACGGCGGCCGGGGTGACTGTACGAAGTGGGGGAGGCTACGTGAACACGGAGAAACGCGGCAGATGTTTTATTAGCCACCTAATCAAATTCCACCTTGGGACCGCGAACGCACGCAACGGCGGGAAATGTGTTATGCTCCTTGCAGTTTTGATGGGGGAGGGGGGGAGACCTGCACTTCCTGAAAGCATATGCCATAAGTTTAGTTAATTACCCCCTTTAAAGGATGCACTAGTGTATGACAGCTTTAGTGGCACAGTGATATAACTGTAAATTCATGCTCCATTTATACCACAACTTTAAGAGTCTTTATCTTCCACTTATTGACCGTTACAGCATAATTTGAGATTTGAGGGCCTTTCCACCCACCCACCCGCGTGGGTCACCTTAAACTCGCTCATTAATGTGTTGGCAAAAAAAAAATGTTCAGTAAATAACCTACACTCAGTGAGCACTTTATTAGGTATTTATTAGACTTCTTTTTTTGACTTATCGGTCTTCTGCCGCTGTAAGTTTGATGTGTTGTATGTTCAGAGATGCTCTTCTGCAAACCACTGTTGTAATGCATGCATTACTGTCACCTTACACATTACAGATTCGACCAGTCTGGCCCTTAACCTCTGACCTCTCTTATTAACAACACACTTGTGCCCACAGAACTGCTGCTCACTGTATGTTTTTAGTTTTTCGCACCATTCTCTACAATCTCTAGAGAATGGTTTGTGTGAAAATCACCAGAGATCAGCAGTTCCTGAGATGCTCAAATCACCCTGCCTGGCAACCAACACTCCTCCCACGGTCAAAGTCACTTAGATCACATTTCTTCCTCATTCTGACATTTCATTGGTCTGAACAACAGCTGAACCTCTTGACCATGTCTGCATGCTTTTATGCATTTAATTGCTGCCACATGATTGGCTGATAAATATTTGCATTAACAAGCTAGTGTACAGGTCTACCTAATAAATTGCTCACTGAGTGTATGAACTGTATGTATGATGCTGGCACACTGCTGATATAGGTTGAAGGCTCACCTCTTTCAGATTGAACCCATTTCTCCATTTCTTTGGATATCCTTTTGAATATCATTTATAGCTGGGTATTTTAGTCATACCTGGGTATAAATAGGTTGTCAGTCTAGAGATACTTTATTTTGTCACAATACAAATTGTTTGTTAGGATAACAATACACTTCTCATTAATGGGCATCTGTGCATTCCTGGTGATTTACCTTATTTGTATTCCTGAGATGTGCACTGCTCTGCTGCTTGGATGATGCCATTGCATTTGTGTCAGTGTTTCCTATGCTTGTCTAAAAAAACAACAACAAAAACAAATGATGTGGGCATAGGACAGTTTTAGGAAAAATACACCTTTATGTATGTACGCATAACTATGCTGTCGATTCTCCGCAGATATAAGGGTTCTCCTCTCCACCAGTTGAAGCAGTCGAGTGATGAGCATGCCGGTGGTAAGGAAGTGCAAGTTGCTGACGCCTCCGTTTGAGCTCGGAGACATTAATCAATCTTGTAAATTGCGCTCCGGAATAACTGAAATGTCGTGGCAAGCCGAGGCGGTCGGAGTGGGGGGAGAGTAAAGTTGACTAGCAAGTGAATTGCGTTTTCTTTTAGAGGTGCGTTATCTTGAAACTCCCCGGGGACTCGTTCTGGGAGCGGCGCTTGAGAGCTTAGAGTACTGTTTGCAGTTTGCTGAACGGGATTGTGGGTAAAACTCTCAAGCAGTACTTCCCTGGCTTTCACCGATCCTGGAAGCCGGTGTGCCTGCGTGCTGTTTATTCAACCTGCGGAAGAGGCACCGGTAAAGTGGAAATTACGTATGTGGCAGAGCACGTAATTATGCCTGGGGGGGGAGGGGGAGGGGGGTGTAGGGGATTTGGGAGCGGATTTTCACCTTGCTGAGGGGGTAGCACCTGTCTTTTCGCGTCCCTCCCGCCCGCGTCTCCGGGGGACGCGGTTCAAAGCTCTCAGAGGTCGGTCGAACCCGTTTGTCCGAACTCCCGCAAATGTGCCACCCCCCCGTGACAGCTCTGCCCCGCGGCGTGCCTGCCCGCTGCCACCCCGCTGAGCTCCCGGCAGTCTCTGACACAAAGGCCAGGAGGTGAAAATGCACTTTAGCCCTAGTGCGCTGTACATCAACACCTTCTGTCCGCTCCCGTTTCAACGGAAAGGGCTTCGGAAAACGTCGCCCGCTGCTTTTCGGCCGTGGGGAATGTCAGCACGTACGCGGGTTTCAGAATTAAATTCGGAGTGAAAAATATTGTTGTTTTTTTATCAAACGGGGCTAACAGGTTGGCGAACCGTATGGGCTTAAGATGAAGTGGCATTAAGCACGGAAAAAATAAATAAAACCGGAAAGATCTGCGCCTTTCCACCTTGAAAGTGCATTAATCTTCAGGGATTAGAAGAGGCAGGTGAAGGAAAATGGGACGATTCAGACCACCCCCCCACCCCCACTGTAAATCTATACTACTTCGCCAACACGACACAAGGTCGTAAACACCAGCAGTACTTAACCATGAAATTGTGTTTTGGCAGCCCGGCCATTTGTACTTGACACTAAAAGGAATCAAGAAGAGAGCTGTGGCTGATTCGCTGATGAGGAGGAGGGGGAAAGGGGCGAGTGTGGAAAGAAGAGAGTGCTCCAATCTCACACTTTAGAACCGAAAATCAGCCCTCTCCGTCCACAAACTTGAGTAACCATGACAACCTGCCCCCATTTTACTTCCTCAGTTCTCAGGGACCGACAGTATGTGTTGGTTTTCTTTCCAATGTCCCACAGTGAACTGGTATCCTTGTGCAGGAAATTCTGGAGGAGATTATCCACACTCATCTGGAATTTTTACTAGTCTACTGTCTCTGCTTTGATGTTTGTGAGTATGGTTAGGATTCAAAATACGTGGCTGCCATTTTCTTCAACTTTACTGAAGTTCATTCTTTAGGAAAATGTGAGGCCATATGTTTCTTTGAGTTTCATTAATATTAGTTAATGAATTAGAATGGTATCACAAAACCAGAAGCGTAATTTCTTGGCTCGAGTCAAAAATTTAACCGAGACCTTGATTTATATTCACTGCTTATCTTTTTACACATTGGCAAGATGTTTCTTCCATAAAGGTATTTTAGTAGACCACATTCCAAGATCTTCCAAGCAGCTAAATCAACGTCTACTTGACATGGAGCATAGCAGACCACAAGCATTATTTCAATGTGTTTTGAGACGTTCCAAAGTCAATACACTCTGGGCTCGGATGAAAACTTTGGATGAAAGAGAAGGAACGCTTATAAATCTACCCCCTAACAGTCCTGGCAAGGTAAGTGGAGAACACTGCTCCACACAGCTGTAAAAGTGCTGAGTGCGGACAGCATTAACACTATGATGAATCAAACTCAGGCCGTCGCCGCAAAGGAAACATTTCATCTTCATAATGTTGTTGGGCAGAGAAATTGCCGTAAATTCAGGCTTTAAAAGCTGAGGGTACTGTAATTTCTGCAGTGCAGGTGGCTCTTAAAGGGAGTGACTGCGGCCATATATTTATATTTTGCTCGCGGGCAACATCTGCTTTCTATTTACCGTCGGGCTTCGGACTTTTATTTGTATGCAGATCTGAAGCTTCTGAAAGGCCAACAGAAAGCAGATGTCGAGGCTTCAGATCAAATGGGCTTAATAGATGTTGCGTCGAAACACCTTTCTCACCTCGCGTTTTATGGCCCTGTAACGTGCCATCTCTTTGAAGATCACAGAAAATGTAGTGAAGGTCATAGTACGTATGCGAGCATCATCTGTTTTGGAAGCCATGCATCATCCGTTCTGGCGATAACTCGACAGCCCCTTGGACCAAACTGTGGTGGATAGGGTCCATGCAGAACTGAATTGTTTTTTAAAGAGCATGCATATTTGCCTGCCTTCAATCATGCAGACACCCAACTTCCCTCTCCAAGAAATCTCATGATCAGTGTGTCCATGGTGAGGCAGACTACCCCTTATGCATAAATATTAAGAATTTAATATGTTCTCCCTTCACTGTTCTTCAAAGTTTAAGATAAGGGTATTGAGGCAGATATGCAGAAACAGGTCTTATATTTTGAATAAACCGAGTACACATTTCAAATTTTGGGAATATTAACTGACTGCATGGAAAAAGAAAACTCCCTATTGTTGAGTCCAAACAACAAAAAAGGCAAACATTGCCTTCTTTAATAACATGTAATAATGTCAGAGCATATAAATGTATTTGCCATAGAATGCCTACAGTCAGGAATGAATGAATTGTGGAAATGAAAAGAAATCAGATTTTTGATTCTGATAAAAAGTAGTTCAGACACATTTGTAGATTATATAAATGCACCAAATTTCAGTAAAGCCGAATTACATTTGTATGAAAAAAAAGGTACTTTGAGACCGTATAAATCGTGTCAGGTAGTGGCCAGGAACCAGCTGTGACAGGAAGTTTGTGCTTAAATGTAATCCATGCCAAATGCTTGAAGAGTGCTGTGAAATGCAATTCATATTTATGAGGAAAATTTTTTGTTGATTATATTTGCATAGCTTTTGCAACTTGTACCACCTCTTGACTATGACTAAGAAGAGGGTGGCACATTATTTCAGCAGGGCTCTTAAGAGTAGGCTTGCTACGTGGATGAAAGAACAAGAGATTGACTGAAGTAGACCGTTGAAAATTAAGGGGGCATGTGCCCTTCCTGTTTTTACGCAGCAGTGAAGCCTGTTTCGTGTGTTCGCGATTCGCCAAGAGCCATCCTATTGAAAAGAGGCTTTCGCTCTTGTGAGTTTTATATTTCATAGCCATGTTCTCACGAAATCCTGGCCATGACTGCCTTTTGCTCTGGCCCCTTGATGATGGAACAAGCTTCCCGCCACTGTCAGATTGAAGACCCATCTTTAGCGAACACAAAATGTTATCTCAATGTTACTGGGATGTTTTGTCAATGTTTTGCCCCAACATTGCAGCAACATTGTAAGAATGTTTTGTGCTAGCAGGGCTAACTTTACTCCTTACTCCCTGACCTTCCGTTTCACTTTTACCAGCCCTAACGTAAAATGTGTAACTGTATTTTTTTGATAAAGAAATAAAAATAACTTTTATTTACTTATTATTTATTAATTCAAATCCTGTGGTACTTTGTCATAGTTCTTTTAACGTAGCTTAACAGTCATTATGGTAGTTTTGTGATTGTTAATAGAACTTATTAATGTTCCGTAGGGTAGTTGACAAGTTCTCAGCGGAGGTTCTAGTTTGTTCCTAATTCGAAACGAGCTTTCCCCCTGAATGGAGCTACTGTACTTAAGAAAGCTTGCATTTGTGTTTGTACTGCATGTCTCTAGATAAGAGTGTCTGTTAAATCTTCAGTCAGCTTGCCTTAAAGTCGCTCTTAAAACCAGTGTGCGCTGTTCAGCTTGATGAACTTTCATGTTTCTCAGCAGCATCCAGCCCCTTTGCGCTCATTGTTCTTTGAAACTGTCCCACCCACTTGCTACATCAGTTGACAGTAGCTCGCTGTAGTTGTCATCTCTGATTTGATTTTTTTAGTAAATCGGGTCTATCTTGAGCTATTATTTTCCATTACATACTGTTGACCTGCTATGTATTGATGTGAATGGACTTGACTCGTTTATGATTGCAAACGGTAGTTAGGCAGTGTCTGCCAATAAATCTACCTAGACAGTCACCTAATAAAACATGTTCCTGCAAAGACATCTTTATTACTGTATTAAGCAAATATATACTGACTCATAGATGGCAGCGAAGGTATGATTTAAGGGGAGGTGTGTGATTCAGTCTGAAAGCTGCAATATGTTTGTTCTGACTCTCACACTTCTGTACAGGTTATGTCACCTGGTTTGAGGAGGTAATAAAGTTGATTGGGGGATGATGGGATTTCAAGTAGACATTCCTACTTCTAATTCATCCATTATGTGGAGGTCGATAAAAGTGAGTTATTGACTGATTTCTGAAAGTCACATACAGTGATTCAATGAGAACATAAAACCTTTGGGACTGCGCTTGTTTGGATGCAAGTGTAACAGATTGGAAAAATATTCTGTTTGTTTGTTCTGTGCGAAGTACATTAAATGCAGTATTTTATTGATAACTCCGGCTGCAATGTCATACAGTGCAGTCCGTAAGTATTTGGTTAGTATTACAGTTATTTGCATGTTATTGTATATTCAAAAGCATTTATGTGGCGATTGAAGTCACTACTTAGTTGTTTTCTTCATTGAAAATGTTGCTCAAGGTTCATCACGAAGTTCATTAAGGTCAAATATAGTGTGGCTTTGAAAATTAATTACTTTTTTGGAGATTTAAAGCCGTCTGTTCTCAGCTCTTTGTTTTTTGCAGCGAGGACAATGCAGCTATTGAAAATAGTCATGTAAAATAGTAGAACCTAGTAATATTTTTTTAGCCTCTATTAAAGAAGACAGATTAACCCCGCTCCCAAACGGTCGTAACCAACAAATTATCTGAAAAATGTGTACAATTTCATCACAGCCCTGGATTCACCTCTCCCATATGATCCTACCTCTGTCTGTTGCTACCACATTCTTTTAATGTCCTCATGTCCTCACTTAACATGCAGTCTGTAGTGGTCACACACACATCTCATTTTATTTACAAATAAATGCATTTACTCTCACCTCATGAATTTTAGACAAATTTCCCAGCAGTGGTCAACAAATGATTATTCCCAGAGCCAGTATTTATGGACTCTGGGAACTTTAAGGAGAGTATTTATTTCACTTGCCAAGGCTTCTCTCTGCCCTCGTCCCTTGATGGCAGAACGACCTTCCCCAGACGGTCAATGATTCAGATTCACTGGCTGTTTTCCACAAATGACTAAAAAGTCCTTTTTAGACTGCACCTTAATGTTTCAGTGTATGAAAAAAAATTGAATAAATAAAAAAAAAACCCTGAGGTGTCCACCCTGACTTTAGCATGTATGCTAATTAACTTCCTTATACCTGTTTACGGTCGGTGTTGGATTGTTTCTACTCCACTCTGTCAGATACAGTCGTTCAACGTTGTCAAACGGTCCTTTTGGCACACCCTTTGCATGCGTTTACCGAACGAGCGCTCTTCACCAAAGGCCGATCCCCTACTCTGCCGCATAAACAACCGATTTCTTGAGGAGATGAGGGGGGTACTGAGACAAGTGGGACGGAGGGGGGTAAAGTGGAACAATTCTGACTGTCATAAGGAGTTTTTAATTAATTAGCCATCTTCCGCCAGTCATGTCCTGCAGGGTCCTTGAGAACCTCAGCTGTGATTCTGGTGCTGCTCGTTGTTGTTTTCTGAATCTTTCCATCCAACAGACAAATCGCTGTGTTTTTCCTTTTCTGGTCAGAGGGCAGCCGATGCACGCAATGAACCCTGAAACATAATTCTGTATATTTATGAGCGCTGCCTTTAAACTCGCACACACCGAAAACAAAAGTGTTTACGTGCAGCATATTTGTATTCAGTTTAACTGTTTATTGATTTTTGTATTTTCAGCTCAAATCATTAATAATTTGTGCTCTGGATTCAGATAAATACATGGAGGGGGGGCCTATCACAGTGCACTTACTAACTTGCAACAACCAAAGAATCACAGCCGTTGTGCTTTAGGGGTGGTTGTGTGGGCTTAGTGATTTATTTTTCAGGGCTTTGTACAAAAACCTATATGAAAAAATATGAATCAATTTTTTGTTTGATACACTTTATATGGCTGTATAATACTTAGGTCTGGATTCCATCTGCATTTGTCCTTAACTGAAAATAAATCAGAGTGATAGATTACACGAATCGTCCCGAAAGGAACCCTGTGATTCCATAGAAGGACCCTATCTAGTTTAAAGCTTTTTTTGCCAGGCAAAACAGTTCTTTGTCTGGGAGCTTTCACACTTCACACCTATTCTAGTGGGCCCCATAAAGAGCTAAAAAGGGTTTATCTATGGAGACAAGCCAAATAACCTTATTTTTTTTTGACAGTGTAGATGGGAATTTGATCTGAGAGTCAGAACATTAAGGACAGATGTTGACTGATTCCTAGCTTCAGTCATATAGCGGATACAACCACTTTTACAGTATCCCAGCAGCTTACAATCCTCAAGGGCTGATAACTGTTGGTTTTCCACCCTCCCTTTGCCTGGGAGTCAGGTGCGAAGGCCTATCAGTAACACTAATTAACCTGGGAGAAACGAAAACCAGCTCTGTGTTTGGATTTGAGGACCAGAATTGATGATTCAAGTTCTATATCATAATGGTGTAATTGGTGGAAAGAAGCTTTTTGCGGTGGTTCAAATGGGGAATATACGCTTGCTAGCTAATTAGACCAGCAGTCACATGAGCAATGGCATGGAAGGTGTTCCATAAATTAATCAATGTTTATTAACCTTTCTACCGAACCTATGGGAGCAATTGATCACAGATGCTTCCCAATGTTTTGGTAGTCATTCTCTGTTGCTGTGTTCTATGTTGATATGAATAACAAATTGATTAAACTCTTAAAACACCCGGGTGAAACTAGTGTCTGCCTTATGAATAAAATATGTGTGACTTGCCAAAGTTTGTCCTTGGCTGCTTTGCATGAATGCATAATTACAGAGTTTTTAATCCAGAGTCGCTTGTTTTTTTGGGGGGGGTTTTTTGGTTGGTAATTTTTAATACATATAAGAAATTATTATTGTCTATGTTAAGAGTCTATGCCTACACCTTAACGTCCTTATTATGCCTGGGGTCAGTTTGACCCCATTCGGTGTTTTTTGTCTCTTAAAAACCAGTTAAGTGTATTTTTTCATCTTGATACTGTATATTTTTGCCTAATTGGGTGCGATCAAATTGTGACATGCAATAAACATGATGCTATCTTTTGTATACAAAGGTCTTGTGCAGGGTCATTTGTGGGGTATAAAATATCCAGCCTTATTTTCATCTCTGATATTTTGTTTGCGATTCTGATGGCACTTTCCCATACTGGGTTCATAAAAGGTGACTTGCTTCCGAAAATGAGAGGTTACTGGCTGTAAAAGACTAGTCAATTGGAAGACATTAAGAAGACGACACACACAGTGTGACAATGTTTCCATTGCAATAGTTTTGTATCATTTTAAACTGTTGGGGTCAATTTGACATCAGAAAATGTCAACAGGATAAGTGGGTTATTATTACTACAGGAGAGATTGCTGTAAACTTTTAAAATAGATACCCGCCTAAACAAAATGGAAAGTGTGCTCAATAAAGCCATGTATTGTTGCTTTATTGGTGCAATTATTGTGGAAAACAGTTTATTAGTTGAATCCAGTCATGGTACCCAGCAGGGTTGTACAGTACATGCATTAATAGTGTGTAAAACAGAATGTATTTATTTCTTTATTTTGCAGTTTCACAGAGACAGATTGTATACTCTCTAAGTGCATGTAGTACATTTGGAAGGCTGGAAATGTATTTTTAATCACAATTCACTTACTCATCTTATATTCTATGGTAAGATTGACTTTCCATACATATCCATAAAATAAACAGACAATTATAGAAAGCCATGTATATGACTATTACAAATACACAATGGTTTTCCACATACATATTGACTATACTTAAAAATCCTTTATGGAGATAATTATTTTGTCCCTACTTTTCTTTAAGCGTCATCCCGTTTTCTTTTTCTGATGCTAATCCTTATAAATTACAAACTTACTGAATAGATGGAGGCCTACTCAAATAGCTTGACATAATTACACTCACTGAGCACTTTATTAGGTATTTATTAGACCTATTTTTTAGACTTACTGGTCTTCTGCTGACGTAGCCCATGCACTTAGAGGTTTGTGTTGTGTGTTGAGTGATGCTCTTCTGCATACCACTGTTGTAGTGTCTGGTTAGTTGTGTCACTATCACCTTCCTGTCAGCTTTGAACAGGTGGCCCTCTACTAACCTCTCTCATTAACAAGTTTTTTTTGCCCACACTGCGGCTCACTGGATGTTTTTTGTTTTTTGCACCATTCTCTACAAACTCTAGACTGTTGCGCATGAAAATCCCAGGAGGTCAACAGTTTCTGAGATATTCAAACCACCCTGTCTGGCACAAACAATCATTCCATGGTCACTTAGATGACATTTCTTACCCATTTTAACATTTGGTCTGAAAAACAGCTGAACCTCTTGACCACGCCTGTATGCGTTTATGCATTTAGATGCTGCCACATGATCGGCTGATTAAATATTTGCATGAACAATATTTGCATTACAGGCCCGCCTAATAAAGTGCTCAGTGAGTATATGGCACTCATGAGACATACTGTAACATTGAGTTCAATCCCATTTTCAAAACTTCATTTTAATCATTAAAACCCATTCCAGTCATGCACAGCTTCCTTCACATCCCTATATACAGTAGAAAATGGTATATTCGAAAGGGCACAGGCATTACCAGTTGCGCTCAAACTCGTAATAATTTTGGGTGAGAACCGGCTCTATTATTTCATAGATGCCCAAAGGGGACATGCCATTTCCTCGCTAGTAGGGAACCAAATGGTCTGACACCCCAGGGCACCCAAGACATAATGGATCTTCTCGCCCAAAATAATTGTGGATTTGAGTGCTATGGGTAATGTCTCTGCCCTTTGAAGAACATAATTACATATTTTCATTTTTATGAGACCTTCTACCTCATTAACAAGGGTGACTGGACAACACTCACATGTATGCGTTCACATCCTCTGCCTCATTACTGGAGATATACACTCATTGAGCACTTTATTAGGTAGACATGTGCAGCTTGTTAACGCTAATATTTAATCAGCCGGTCATGTGGCAGCAATTAAATGCATAAAAGTATGCTGATGTGGTCAAGAGGTTTAGCTGTTTTTCTTACCAAATGTTAGAATGGGAAAGAAATGTGATTACAATAGTGATATGCAGGAGAGCATCTCTGAACATACAACGTGTCCAGCCTCTTAAGTGGATAGGCTACAGCAGCAGAAGACTTAAGTCTAAATCATAAGTCTAATAAATGCCTAATAAAGTACATACTAAGTGTATGTACACACAAGCACACAGACTCAACAACATGCACACCCCTATTAGATGCATTTGAACAAACAGTGGCATGGAAAAAAAAAGAAATTAAAAAAAACATGTGGCCTTAAAAACAATCTGGTCTTGAAAGAAATGGCTTTAGCAAATGAGAGGAAAAATTCACATTATACACAGACCTACGCTACGTTACAGCATTAATTTAATGAATAAATGTTATGATTTGTTTTGTGCTGGTATGTTTAAGCAGGTCACGAACACGGCGTTTAAAATGTCATCCATGCTGAACAATGACCCAGGATGTAGAGGCAACTCTTGCCATGGCTTTGATTCCACACTCTTTAATGCAGGGTTTATAGGTGAAGAATTAACTTTTTTCATACCACAATTTTCAAAAAGTCAGCCCTGTAATTATCACGGCTGAGGGATTCATTAATTACCCTCCCTGCACATTGGAACTGGTTGTTCATAGCTGAGGGCTTTGCCGTGGTGCAGTCTTTCCGCAGTCTCTCCTGCATGCTTTGTGCATCGAATGTTACTATAGCAACCAGACATATTTTTTATCATCATAGTAATGAGGAGACATATATTCTCTTGCCACCTTAAAAAGGTAATACGACGAACGGATATCAATGCACTTAAGCAGAAAGGGAAGGATTTGTGGAAATGCCGTGTTTAAACTGAGACCTTTTCATTTTCAGTGTACCTTAACCACCATCAACATTATGTATGGTTCATATATACATAAACACTTAAGTATGGAAGCCAGGTTTATTAGTTCATGTATTTTTTTGACACGCGTGTGCATTTCTGATGAATCATCTGGGGAAGCATAACAGCTGAGGCTAAATTTTTTACTCTAAAAGGGGGCTAAATTGCCATCTCAGTGCCCAGAACAATACAATGACTCAACAGTGTCTCTAAGACGTCTTCATAATTCTGGGAGACTGGAAATGTCCTAGCTTTATCTGCAGCTAGCAACACTACTAAATTACAAGGCTGTCTGCATTCCTGCCTGATAAGAAAGTAAAGTTATGTTGGGTAGAAGTCTAGCATAGTGGTTAGGAAAGTGGCCTAGCAGCTCCCTTGTTGTAGGTTTGATTTCCAGGTATCAAACCCTGGTATTGATACATGGGCAGCATGTACTGTAGCCTCGTGGCTAAGGTGCATGACTGAGGCCCAGAAGGTTCAAGCCCCAGTATAGCCACGATAAGATCTGTGCAGCTGTTGGGCCCTTAACCCCACATTGCTCTAGGGGGGATTGTCCCTTGCTTCCAGGACCAGGGTTGGAGACTGCTGGATTTGAGAGCTGCTCGGTCTGGTTTCTATTGTTACTCTGCATTTAATAAATTAATTAGAGCGTTTGATTAACCGTTAACTCACCTGGTTACCTGGGTCTTAACAGAGTGCTGATTTTAAGGTGAAAACAAAAACCAGCACACCCAGTAGCTCTCTAGGACTAGGGTAGGAGACCATTGGTCTCATCCAGTGTCAGTCGCTTTTTGGATAAAAGCATCAGCGAAATAACTGTAATGTAAAAGGTAGAGCATTTCCATATATATATGCTTCTGTACCCTTCAACAAGGTACTGTACTTCCCCTAAATTGTTCCAATAAAATGTCCAGCTGTATGAATGCCCTGTCTGTAAAAAGCATTCACATTAAGCTGTGTAAGTTGGTCTCAATAAGCCTGACTGTTAATGGGCTAAAATGTAATGGAATTTGCAGATGTAGGCCTGCCGCAGGCTCCGCATGTATAAAAGGACTTTGTTTCCCGGTGTCCATTTAAGGATACGTACGCTGTGGAACCATCCTTATGACCTCTCCCACCCGAGCAGACTCATGCCGCAGGAAATCTATAAAAGGGCCTGAACTCAATCAAAATGTGTCCTTAACATTGACTGAGAGGAACCGCAGCGAAAAATGAACCTATTCAGTTAAATTTCTTTTCACAGAACATCACGGTTATCAACCTGCACATCAGCATTAGTACTCCAATCCGCCTTTAAGTGAATGCTAAATTTGGGCTGAAAGACAGCAGTTGCAGTCCTTGGCCGAAGTCTACCGCACAGTGCTACAGTGCGATGTGCCAAGTTAAAGAGGGACTTCAGTTGGGAATAGTAACAGCACTACAATAAAGCCAGGCGACGAGCGGAATTATTTATCTTTACGACAGCTGTAAAATGTCACTACTGTTACCTGCTACTACTAATGCTAGCCAAATTACTTTCTATGAGGCTAATAAGTAACTTATATGGACTGATAAAGAATGTCCAATATTTTTATACTATCGTAAAATACAGTATGTCTGTGAAAATACTCACTGTAAGGATGATTATTCAGAAATTGAGTGTGCTTCATAAGCTCAAATAACTTTTTCACATTGCATTGCATGTCATTTGGCTGACGCTTTTAGCCAAAGTGACTTACAGTTGCTTAGACTAAGCAGGAGGAGTCCTCCCCCGGAGCGATGCAGGGTTAAGGGCCTTGCTCAAGGGCCCAACGGCTTGTGGCTCCACCGGGGATCGAACCACCGACCTTGGGTCCTAGTCACCACGCTACAGGCCCTATCACACTAATCAAACTGTGAAGGTGATGATTCAGAATTTTAATGTGACAAGTACGGCAGCTCAAATGACTTGCCACACTTATCACACTGTAAAGATGATGATTCAGAATTTGAGTGTGGCAAGTACAGAAGCTCATATGAGTTGCCACACTTATCACACGATTTGAGTGTGAGCTGCAGATTGCTACTACCCCCATTGGGTTATTCTCAATTTTTCAGAAAGGAAAACCACTGGACCCACCCATCAATTCCAGTGAAGTCATCTAATCAGCTCTCTCCCCTGATTCGCTAGTTCTTCTCGGTCTGCGGTCCACCAGGTCCACGTTCAGCCCTGACAAAACATAAAAAAAATGTAACAGAAACGGTGGCGTGCTGAACATCCTGTTGCAAACCGTAGGCGGACTGACTGACATAGCGCAGTTTGCTCCAATGGCGTCTGAGAAGGCATTTTCCAGCCTTTAAAGCATATGCCTACAGTGTTATTGATTCGAGCTACACCCCGGACATACCCACCAAACAGGAGCAGGCAAAGCCTGTCGTAAAACGTTGCACACCGTCGGGAGAGAACATATCGTTGAACACAGAAACTGTAGCGAAACGTTTTTCTTCATGCCCCAGCTGAGCGGACCAGTCACTGCGTCGGCAGAGGGTACTTCATTTGGAGCTGGCGCAGGTCCACCCGCTGATTTATCACATGCGTTAAAGTACTTTTCACATGTCCCCATAGCACACAACTAGGGCTGTTGCATTTATCTCACAATTACCATGTTACCACACTGCAATATGAATATTTTATAATCTAGCCATCATTGTGCAAATCACACACAAATCACCTTAAACGAGTCGCTGGAGCTTCCACTTATAATTTAATGTAAGTATTTATTTCTTTCTTTCTTTGGTCTCTACAGAAAGAAAGAAAGTTTAAAATATATATAAATACATAATAAATCGTGACTGAAGAATGGGATGGTCCTATCTGTGTTCTGAGAGTTTTGCGATATTGAGCTTCAAAGATTCCTAAGTGAATGGGCTCCAAGCAGATATGACAGAAATTTTGCTTTCAAACAGCATTTTTGG
This sequence comes from Conger conger, assembly GCF_963514075.1. Taxonomy (NCBI): domain Eukaryota; kingdom Metazoa; phylum Chordata; class Actinopteri; order Anguilliformes; family Congridae; genus Conger; species Conger conger. The sequence goes on from NC_083762.1 coordinate 60,893,506, forward strand.
ATAAAACTTGTCACATATAATTAGTGCCCTATAAGCAAGATATTTATAACACTAATTCATAAAAAGTTAGAACCTATAGCTCACAAAATAATAATAATAATAATAATAATAATAATAATAATAATAATAATAATAATAATAATAATAACAGCAGCACGGATGGTGCAGTGGGTAGCACAGCACCATCAGCCTCCTCACAGCAGCCTCACAGCAAGAAGGTCCTGGGTTCGAATCCCCGTTGGCCGGGGCCTCTCTGTGCGGAGTTTGCATGTTCTCCCCGTGTCTGCGTGGGTTTCCTCCGGGTACTCCGGTTTCCTCCCACAGTCCAAAGACATGCAGGTTAGGCTGATTGGAGAGTCTAAATTTCCCGTAGCTATGAGTGTGTGAGTGAATGGTGTGTGTGCCCTGCGATGGACTGGCGACCTGTCCAGGGTGTATTCCTGCCTTTTGCCCAATGTATGCTGGGATAGGCTCCAGCCCCCTGCGACCCTGTTCAGGATAAGCGGGTTAGGATAATGAATGAATGAATGGATGAATAATAATAATAACTCTTGTATTTAAAGGTACAATATGTATTTCAAGCTCATTGGTAGAAAATTGGTTCTAATTGCCACAGCCAATGGAGTTTCAACGTCAGCTCATTTACAGAGAAGGGGGAGGGATAAACAGTTTTGTTGTTAGAAGGTGTTTGTTGCTGCTATTCCTCTCTTGATAGGTAGAAGTCTGAGATTACCTTTTGTACCTTTAAATCAAAATTAAGGACAACTTAATTTGATCAAGGTCATGTCGGGTGGTCTCTGGCTGGTGGTTGGCACTTGGGGAAAGAATTGCGCCGCAATACTGGTCCCTTGATTGAGGTGTTCACTTGAGCGCTCAAATTCGTATTGTCAACTTCCTGACAGCGATTCATTACAAGGTCTTCACTATCCATATGCCGTCTTGATGGGCGGACTTAACCATTGATTAAATTCAATTTATGTTTGTACTAATGACCGATTTAATCAAACAAAACATGATCACGCTGTCTGGCTTAAGTAAAAATAATGTGTGTATGAGCACACTCCAGCTTGCACAGCAGATTTCTGACTTCATTGTACCGTATGACTTGCTCACATAAGCACATAGTATATTAGCCCCCACTGGGCACACTTTAATCATGTGCTTAACCTTGCGAGTTCTCTCTCCACTCTGCAGTAGCATGCAGAGGTATTCGATGTATTCTTCTTTGTTTTCTTCCTCTTCCTCCTATAGTATACCATCTGTGTCTTGTGAAAACCTCATTATTACGATACGTCAATGTCATCTGAAATCAAGTCACTTATTGAAATCTCTCTTCAAACTATTTGAGTTAATGTCTCACAATCAAGGTTTGACATTGCTAATAAAAGTGCTCCAACAGAGCTTCAGCATTGGTGTTATTAAATTAATATATTATAGGCACATTATATTCATGTAATGCTCAATACCATCATATATAGTCATCTCTAGAGGAGTAATAAAGTCATTTTCCCAACCCAGAACTGTGGACATTTTATCAACGTTATTTAAAATTGTGGATACATGTACTCTAAGTTCTCCTCACTGACACTTGGAGAATATTCATTGCAGGATATGCAATGCATGGATTTTGCAATTGAAATGATCTTTTAGTGCATGTTTTATTAAAGATAGCTTTATCCTTATCTAGCTCGTGAAAATGCTTAGCGGCTAGTGGTTTTGGAAAACCACTGGACACAGTGGCTGGTGAGCCAAAAACGTCAAGCCCTGCTCACAACCCAAAAAAGTAGATTAAAAGCATTGATTAGACAATTGATGTATTTTTTGTCTTTCCTTTCAGAAAACACCTTTTGGCAAGTGTAGGGTGCTAATAAACATCGGGCAGTAAACCCTGGAATTGCCTTTCAGACCCTTTTTCTTAGATATTTGCAGAATCAATGGCTAGCAAGGTTCATTTGCATCTAATCAAACTGACCAAGAACTGACATCCACGTTAATTAGCCTTTTTAAAGGTCAGATCTCAAGTAATGAGTCAATGAGCCAATACAGAGAAATGCATTGGAACTGGACAGTATTGTCTGACAGTTATAAACGTCCAAATTGGAAGAGTGACATTTGGCATCATTTTACTTCAACCCAGCCAAAAAAATGCAAAACGTCTGAACTTAACATATGGCTCATCAGAAACCATATCTCTGTCCTCAGTACACAGTACTGTGCATTATTGCATAATTAGCATGTTAGCAGCAGAAGGCATTCTGGATGTAGGATGAGTCAATGCTTGCATTTAGAACTCATATTCCGTTATGTAAATGTATTGTCGAGCTCGGCAATTGTATCGAGGCTTGAATTTCAACGAAGTCATTGATCGAAAAATGAAACCAGCTGAATCGATAATGCCTGAAAGTGCACGTCTCTGTCGAATTCAGTGCCGTTCGCTGCAGGGTATTCACTAATACTATTAGACAGACTGAAGCTGAACTTTACCTTTCCTGTATACCTGACTGTGCAAAATTAATCTATAGCCAGGATGCTTCTTTTGTGGTTATTTTACGATGATATCGGTCAGCTGTATTCAACGTTCGTCCTGAGCATTAAACCTTGTGCTGAACTCAAAACATTTTGCTGTTTTGTTCTGTGTGACGTAGGTGGTAGAATTAACACTTCTAATCAGGCAATACACAAATAACCATGAGTTATAGTTAAGGACTCATTTTGAGTGACTGTGTGTGTGCATGCATGTGTGTGTTCATTGATTCCTTTCTTTTCTTAGTCTCAACTGAGGATTCTTTGTCCTCCATGTAACAGGGTTTGTGTGGGTGGAAGAAAGTTTATAAAAGTTACTGTTACAGACTGGGAAGTCTTCATCCAAATGTTTTTTTGAACTGTTCTTGAACAACATTGCCCATTAAATGCTCATATATAGCGCTTTATGCATGGCCATAGCTTTCAATTCCAGTTAAGCAATTTCTATCCCTGATTTTATTCTGTCACGCTGCTGAAATCCTGATTGTAGTCAGGTACCAATCTTATTGCTGCCAAACCCCCTGGGAGCACACTGCCCTCTGAAGTGTCTCTTCTCCTCTATCTGAAATGCAGCAGTCGAGTAACATGGTCATTGCTTCTGTGGAGGACATTTTATTTGTAGTTGGCGCATACAGTTCAATGTGCTGATTGGCCACACCAGTGGATATCCCTGTAGCAAGTTCTGTAACTACGGCTTTACCTTAGTTACCACATGACATGTATCTCTATTCAGAGGTATAAACATAAAGATTGTATTTATTTTCTTGGAAATGGTCCATCAAGCACTTGATGACATTTAAATGGGCGTGCCGTGTACATTGACTGCTTTTATGCTTTGAACCATTTAAACCATATCATATCCAGGCTGACGCTTGATATCTTCTGTCTTGTCAAAAACATTAGGGGTTTCATGATGGGGTTATCCAGTAGATCAATCTGAACGGTGAGGTGGTATGTTATAAGGGGAAAAAAACTGTTAAATATTCAGTTTGAAAATGTTCCTTGAATAAAAAACATTTGATAAAAAAATCTATCTATTAAATAAACCTGTTTAATCTGAAGAACTGAGAATATAGAAAAAACGTCAGAATCACCCTAGGTCTCAAATGGTTAAAGTGGAGTGTGCACCTACAGCCAAGCACTTTATCTGTGAGCTACTGTAGCTTTAGCGTCGGAGTTTTCTTGTACAGAGCACGTAGCGGGCATCAGTGATGTTTTTGATTATATATTCTCATTCTCCACTTTTGGGTTCTCAGTTCACGCCATTTACAGTGCTGTTCCTCAGCGCTCATTTAACGGCAGTGCACCATAGTTTGGGAATTGGTAAAGGTTGCAGGTTGTTCCCAGGAGCGACGCTTGGAATTGTGCCCTATGGTGAAGTGTGTAATCAAAAGAGCTTAGGCAAGCATCTAGCTGTATATTGCAACTGGAAAATGTACGCTATAAACGTGTCTCTGGACGTGGGTCGATGCCGATTTCAATTTAAACGACAATGATTCTGGGGCTTCTGTTACCTTTAGAAACATTCCTTTGTTTTCTTTTACCGCATTCATGTCTTTCATCACCAAGCTGTGTGGACGTACCCAAGTGTCTGACTGCTCATCCGTACGCATGAAATAGTAGACATACATTGCAGTCCATAAGTATTTGGACAGTGGTACAAGTTATTTTGCCTCTTTACTCCAGCACGCTAGATTTGAAATGAAACAAAGTATATCATCTTTCATTTGAGGGTATTTGCATGAGTACAGAGCTAGAAATTGTACCACTGTCCAAATACTTATGGACTGCAGCATATGTGCCTGCAAGATGCAGTGCCGTGCAAAACCACTTCAATAATTTCAGTTCATTGTGTGTCACACGATAATATAATTAAGGCAACGCTCGGTTTCTTGTTTTAAGCTAGCATTTATTAGTCTAATCATTCTTCTGTATTTCCCCCCATAAATCTTAATTTCCCACAATTATGATTTCAAGGGAGGGGTAATAAGGCGGGTTTTCATTTTGTAGCCCATTACATCAGACACGAGTTCCAGACACAAGTTCCAAATTCTTTAATTGAATATATTCATCAGCTCTTCTAATGCAGATATCCAGCTGTGCGTGTCTGTCGATTTTAATGCATAAACTGGACCCGGAAGTCCCACCAGCGCGAGAAAAGGCTTACGGTGCTGACAAGTGTTCGCTGCTCACCTGCAGCTACGTCGCAGACATGGATTTTAATATGACACAATTGTTTTGGGCTCGTGATTTCTCAAGCCGCTTAGAGCCTGGAAGACTGTGAAGTCTCACCAGACGTTAGCTCCGAGTGCAAAAGTGCTTAATTAGATGCGTTCATGTAATTAATGCATAAAAAGCCGGCTGATTTCTTTTCATTACGCGAAAATGAAAATGTGTCACGAGATGCCGTTTAACCTCCTAATTTTAAATTCCCTTCAGGGGTTTTTTTCTTTCTTTTACTGATGTGTCAAGAACGCGGGAGAGGTCAGACTGCGTGATAGACTGGTTTTGTCCGTGTTCAAAAATAGACCAATTGGGTTCATCAATCTATTCTCGGGAATCCGTGATTGATGCCACAGCTTGTTGTGTGACTGTATGCCATTGTGTTGAAGAGCAAGATTAAGAGAGACCCCCCGATAACGCTTCAGTTTGTCAGCTGTGTTGTCTCCAAGCAACAGCCACACCATCAATTCACATCGGAAAGGTTTCCGCAATAAATCTCCATCTTTTAGCCTTCCAGTGCACCTTCATAAGGATTCGCACACATTCACTGTACTGAGAAAGGAGGCGGGTGGAAGACTGTATTTTATCAAGAGAGGAGTAGCTGCTGTTTATATTGTGAACCCTCATCCAAAGGAGGAGCAATCAATCTCTGAAACCTGATCTTACAATATGTGGGAAATGTTTTTTTAAAACAAATGATCAGTGAATTTGCGGTTTCACCAGACCTTCCACATTCATCTACATATGTTTAAATAAACGCACCTACATCCACATGCATAATTATTTTAACGCTCTAGGCTTATACCGTGCATTTTTGCAGAATACACAGTTATACACAGGCTATTGGTGAAGCTAAGAAATTTGACGTCAGACGCAGACCCACCGAATATGGGTAGCGTGTGAGCTTGAAAGATCAATCTTCTTCTGTTCTATTACAGAATCATCTTTGCAGATAAGAGAAACAATCTAGTTCCTGCCCGCGCAGTCGTGGCTTGATAACAGAATGACCATTTATCGCAATTCCTGCCCAGCTCCCCAGTTTCTGCTCTGTTGTCACGCATCTTTTAGCCCTTGTGGGGGGAAAAAAAGTCTTGAAGGAAATGGAACTGTATTCTGTAATAAGCTTGAAATTCGTTGGGCACATTGAAATTAAACCAAGCTTTCTAGCGCCGCTATTGAATGCCGGAAAGTCTCGTCGTTTAAAAGAACACTCTCCATCACCCCTGAAGTTTTCAATAGAATTTAATGATGGAAGCGCTGCATCACCTGAAAAAGTAATTTAAATATATTAAACAGCACACAAATGAAACCCTGTATCGAGATTCAAGCCAAGGTCTGTCCCAGGCATGCTCCTTTTAAAACGAGTCTGTTTGCTTGTTATTTACAAATGAAATTTCTTCATCTTCCAAGCACTTTACCAGGCTTTTTCAGGGTGTGAAATGCTATCTTATGTGCTAATGGTAAATATGCTGAAGGTATACTGGACTGTACACTCTGTATAAAATGAAATTGGAGAAAAGCGAAGATTGTGTTTTGAAGAGGGTATGTTAAAAATGACTCAATTGTCATAATTGGCCATACTTATTGGCCAAAATTATGATAATTATAATGCAATTACGAGTAGTTCATTTTAATTGAATATTGAATATTATAGGTTTCCCAGAATTCATTTTTTAATTTTGTCATTTATGTTTAATTTAATGAATTTAATTACGTAATTTCATCACATCATCATTTATATGAAAAATCTATTTCCATAGGTTTCCATCACCTTTCTTTGCATGTCCTCTCAGGCAACTTTTCCACTTTAACCAAGCTTTAATAAACTTTTTTTAGCTATATTTTGGTGTTTTTTATTTTTATTTTTTTATTCCAGGCGTTTCCACTGCGGTTTTCTCATGCGCCAATTCAAATTCCACATAAAAACGGTTGAATGGAAAAAAACCAAAAAAACACGAGTGTCTCATTAGTTACTGGACAGTGCATTATTCAGCAATAGCATCTCCCTGTTATCAACTATGTCTGTCAACTTTCTCCAGAGATTTACTGTGCAAATTCAAAGCATTATTCTGTTACATTTTGTTTTCTATCCCTACTGCTATCAAATACAAAAATCCATTGGTCCATCAGTTCTTGCTGGAGGCTCATTGAGGGATAATACCATATTTAGCAGCACTGTACGTTGCAATCGCTTTCATTACGACGCTGTAAAATGTCAGGGGGCAATGGCGGTAGAAACTGAAGATTTAAGGAAATGCTCCTTTCATACCGGAGCAAACTTATGTGCCGAGGTGGCATTCGGCAGTCCGTACCGGTAGGCAGCTTCACTTTCGGCTCTTAGGAGCAGTTAATGAGCGCTTTGCCTGACCCATTTTCTTCAAAGGCCACAAGACCGTCCGCGTACGCGCAGCAGACCTCACAGCAGCCGTGGGACGACGACGTCGGAGGAGGGAACAATTACCGCTGAGACTTCATTACGAAGGCCCAGCCAGGGAAGACGCTGACCTCCCTCCAAAAAAAGGCTCTCCTGTTACTTACCCTCCATCTGTCTTTTTGGGAATACATTTTTAGGGGGAAAAGAAATGGTTGAGAATGTGATCGGTGGTTGACATTCAGGGATGGATGGACCTTAACTGGTAGAGTACAGAAGGCAAACTCAACCCCCTCCTGTCACTATTACAAACCGTTTTCGTTGTCAAGCCCAGAAACCTTGATTGACAGTTCAGCTTCAGTAATTATGATGACCTTGTCCTCTCTCATGCTTATTGTCCCTCTGATTGGTTACCGGGCTCAGGAGGGTCATTAATCATAGACCAGGTGGAATCATTCACTGTAGTGATTCATTGACCTTGGTAGGAATGGCAGGAAGATGCACACTTATTTTGGATGTCTTCATGTATGATTGAAAAGGTCTGAGGAAATCAGAGTTCACATTACAGTTGACATTCGCAAACGCTTTTATCCAAAGTGACTTACAGTTGATTAGACTAAGTGGCCAATCCTCCCCTTTGGGGTTTAGGGCCTTGCCCAAGGTCCCAACAGCTGCAATGATCTTATTGTCTACTCTTTATTGTTTCTATGTGTGTCTGTATCTGTGTGTGGAATGAGGCTGAAGTTTTGTGGTCATTTAGGATTCATAAAAATGATGAGGAACAGCCTCTTTGCTTATGCTTTTTTAGTACGCTTTTTCACCGCCACTAAACCAATTTTGGGTGATTACCCAAAATTGATAAAAATAAAAAAATAAATAAAAACTCAGCCTCAAACGAGTTTTCATGGCTGAGGAAATAGTATTTGGTACCATGACTGTGAAACCACTCTCAACTTTATGATGAGTCCATGCATTATTCCTTCTTTTAAATCATTTTTAGTGGGAGGCTCTCTGAATACTGGAGCACGTTGTGTGTTTGCGTCCTAGTAGCCTGTTCCGAAATACAGACATCCTTCTCTTTCTTGATAAACTTGCTGTTAAGAAAATAAAGGTGACCCTTTTATCTATTTAAACGAAGTGCAGCAGAGTTAATGAAGACTACTTGCATGTTTCCATTGATTTTTACCCTATTAAGTTGGAATGTGGAGTCTGGCTTTATCCGTTTTGGGTTCACGGATGGTAGCGGGCGGTGGTGGGGGAGGGGGGGGAGAAATTGGAGCATATGGCTATCACCCAGTGTCTGCAAAAGTTTCATATTCAGAGAAAGAAAAGTATTAATATGCATACAATGCAGGCATAATGTATTCACAATTGAGTGACAGTGTGGTATAATGATTAGGGAACTACAGTTGTTACTTGCAAGTTTGAGGTTCGATTCCCAGGTGGGGCTATGCCATTGTAGCCTTGAGCAAGGTGCTTAACCTGAATTGCATCAGGAAATATTCTGCTGAATAAATTGTGTTTGAGTTGATTGGAAGCTGTGCATGTTATTCTGGCTAAGTGCACCCGCTATATGCTTAAAATGGAAATGGATATATCACTCCACAGAACATTCTTAAGTTTTTTTTATTCCTCTTCCTATGTCCTGTCCTTTTATTCTTCATTATTTTTCTTATTTAATAAGTTAATCACAACCTTTATGCAGGTGTGTTTACATATATAAAAACTGTGCAAATAAGAGTGCTGTATAGCGGGTGCATATTTTTCTAAGTTGTGTTTAAAACTGCACTTAGATATTGTAAATGTATAAAGCAGACAGGAGTAGTACAGCTGAATGAAGGAATTAAAGGCATTTGTTAACCATCACCATGCCTGCATACCGCCCATTTAAGAGCCCAGGGCTTCGAATAACGTTGTCTAACCGTCGTGCCATTGTTCTCTCACAGTTTGAGGGCCGATAAATATGACAGAAAATAATGAGGATAAAAGAAAAAGGAAAGAAAGCTGAGTGAAAGCCTTGCCTTTCACAGAGCAGAGAAGAAGATGTCTGGTCATCAAGTGACATTGAACAAGCTCTCAACGCATATAAAGAACTAGAAATATTGTACATATCTTCCCATTCCTTTTAAATATACAGGGATGACATTTATGTCTTAATATCATCTTGCATATGTCTTAGTAAGAGAGAAATATTTAATAACTACACTTTAGGAAGTAGATATATTGGGTATGTTCCATGTGAGGCTTCTGTATAATTGCAGGAAGAAAAAGGGTTGCTAATTAAAAGCTTTTCTACAGATCTGGTGCAGATTTTCTTTTCTTTTTTAATAAGATATCAGTGATCAAGTCTATCACTGAGAAACTAATGATTTTTTAAAGGAACTGCTTGATGATAATCTTTTAGACCGCACAAGGATAGTACAATGAGAAATGTGTAAATGCAGGGCATGTATAAAGAGTGAATTATGTTTGGAACTTATGAGATGGGCGACTCTACTGATGACCTCCCATTGAGCTTGAATATGTTGTTATTCAAATGTAAAAAGCCAACTGCATATCGCAAAGACATTGCCCACAAGCCCTATTCAGTATGAAGAGAGATTTAGGAGGAAGAAACATCAAGGAATGCGCTCAGTCCTTTGATGGAAATATGGCCTTCCAATCCATGGCAGACACTCCGAAAAAGTGTATTTATGTCATGACAAATGTGCATAGCGGGAGAACCAAAGTCTTTTTTTTTATAGCAACTATTTTATCCAGGGACGAGGGAGAGGGGAAAAAAAGATGTTTTTCTTCTTTGGAAAAGAACAGTCCCTGAGCTCTCTCCCTCGCCATAGGAGTGTTATATTTGTCCACTTTAAAGTGTGTGCTCTATAAGTGATTATTAGGATGCGCATTGAAAGCTGCTGGCATTACAAAAACAGAGATTTTTTTTTTGTTCATCCAATTCATTCCTTGGAGGGTGTGGGGTGGAGGGGTGTTGGCGGCAGAGGGGGGTGTTGGAACAACAGTCAGAATATCACGGGCATCGGGTCCTTCAGAATATCTCCAGCTGTTATGATAATGCACTCGCTTCAAGTTTGACTCATGAGACCATAACTGTAACTTTACATTTACCTGCTTCCTGTACGAGGTGTTGAAATAGCTGCACCATTTACCCATACACCTGTGTATTGTCTTTTTGTTAAAGTCAAATTTTCATTTTAATAATGAAATAATTGTGTTGGTTTTGCGTTGCGTGTTACCAAGAAACCCGCTCAGCCATACAGGTGGCACGACTGTTCAAACGGTAATAGTCTCTCGCTCTCTCTCTCTCCACACTATCGCTTTCAAGGGGAACATCAAAAGCTGTAGTTGAAAAGTGAGCCGGCGCGATTTTTGAGAAGGGAGTTTAAACTAGCATTAAGGGTCATCCTGGCGACTTTCATCCTGCCCTCTGCTTTTTCGAAGGAGTTCACATAAAAGGCGACTCACATCAGTGGCCGGCCATTCCGCTCGGATGGCCAGCGGCCCTTCCTTTGACCGGCTCCATGGGCCGGAGACGAGGTCCGGGCTGGGCTGAAGCCCTCCTCTTTAAATGGTAATCGACCGGGCGAGGAACAAACACGCGGCCCGAAGCAGGTCCGATGCCACCGAGCACGCTTCGCCCCTCTGGAGGATGGACCTGTGTTCATGTAGCGCGGGGTGGGGGGTGGAGGGTATAGGGGTTAGATCTAAGACATTTTCATTAGTTTTGCAAGCGTAGTATGGAATTTTCGGCCATTAGTAACTTGGACATGACCGACAGAATTGTATTCGCCCACCTCCCCCCCATTTGTATTTATTAACGGTCCCTTCAGGTAGAATTTGCATTTGAGAGACCGAGATAAAGAAAGGAAGAGAGAGAGAGGGAGCGTCACAAAGACAAAAAATGGTGGTAATGGCATAATAAATAAATGCAAAGCTCTGCCTTTGTTTTCTCCTCTTGTGACAGGCTCACAAGCAACAATGCTTTCCGAGTGCCAAGGTTTAACGATTGTCCTCGCTGTTTGGAATGAGAAACAGGAAGATGAGTGCCATCTTATTCCCTATTATTGCTTTTTGACTGACATATTACTGCCATTTGATTGAATCACAGCATATTACCAGCTAGTGCCAATGTCCCCACGATTCCAAAGAAGCAGAAATGAGGTGTATTTCAGCCTTTCAGCCCCGCAAACAATATACACTCTTCTCTCTTGAACAGAAAACACTGTAGAAAAAAAAAATCACTCTTTCCCCTCCACCCTATTATTATTCATTGGACCCTTGAGACCAGGGGTAGGAAACCCTGGTCCTTGAGTGCCAGTGACGTTTCAGATTTGTCTCAGCTTGATCACAAGAGTTTGATGAATGATTTAAAAGTCTGAACCTGAATATTCCGAGTGGCGAAACATTGAGTGCCTCCAGCACATGGTCACCTGCATGTAGTTATACTGTAGGTTTGGATGGAGCAAAAACCAGGACCGACTCTGGCACTCCAGAAACAGGGTTGCCTACCCCTGATTTATACCCTCAGTAGTATGTGTCTATCCATTTGTCGTTAACAAATGATGTAGCCTGAGACCAAACTCGTACCAAATTGCTCTTACTTTTTCTTACTGGAGCTTAGGCCTAACAAACAATTCCAGGATTGTCAATACAATACTTTCTCATTTCTAATGAAATAAAATAAAGAATATGAAAGCTTTTACAAATTAATGAATGTGTATCACTTGCAGCAATTGCAGTGTAATGTGATGAAAGCATGTTTCTTGCAACTTGGACAAAGATGGTCTTAACTTTCGACAAAACGTGTGAGCATTGATAAGGTTGATGTAATCTCTATATATTTCTGTCCCCCAAAATACAGGGTAGTATGCAAGGGCCATTTATTTGATGTTTAAATACTTATTGTATTTAGTTTAGCTGAATACTTATTTTATTCAGTTTAGCCGTTATTAAAAGGCAGGACTGCACGCTAGTCCAGAAGAGGGCTACACCATTTAGCTTGCTTTTGTTGCTAGCTTATAAAGCTTATAATGCTTTGACAGTAGCTTAGCTAACTAACAATCTTACTTCTAGCTACCAACGTAGTTACATCATGAATACACCGGTTTAGAGGTTAGATGTAGTCTACTGTGCGCTGCCAAGATTTAACCTGGTAAGTAAGTTATAAATTAGCATAGTTTGTGAGTTCCCAAATTAACAAGTTTGCTCTAGATCTAGATTTAATGAAGAACATCCAGGGGGTGGGCTACATGTTACTTGGCATAGGATTTAGTCAATACAATATACAGTCCCCTCCAACAGCCAGGTCAATTCCTTTGTTTTTGCAATACACTGAATACATTTGAGATAAAAAGATGAACACGAGACAAGAGTTCAGAATTTCAGCTTTTATTTCTTGGTATTTACACATAGATGTATTAAACTACTTAGAACATAGCACCAGAACACCCAATTTTTAGGTGACCAAAAGTATTGGAACACAGAGTATTGAGTATTAAGTAAATGAATGTAAATAACACTTAATATTTGGTAGCATATCCCTGCATCAAGCCTGCTACCCAGTGACATCACCAAACTGTTGCAGTCTTCTTTTGTGATGCTTTTCCAGGCTTTTCAGGCAGCCTCTTTCAGTTGTTGTTTATTTCAGGGGGTTTTCCCTTCAATCTCCTCTTCAGGAGGTGAAATGCATACTCAATTAGGTTAAGGTCTGGTGATTGACTTGGCCAGTCGAAAACTCCACTTTTCCTCCTTAATGAATCCTTTGTTGTGTTGGCAGTGTGTTGTGTTGGGTCATTGTCTGGCTGCATGATGAAGTTCTTCCCAATTAGTGTGGATGCATTTGTCCATAAGTTTGCAGCCAGAATGCTTTTGTAGACTTCTAAATTCATCCTGCTGCTACCATCATGAGTTACATCATCAATAAAGATTAGTGAGCCCACTGCAGAAGCAGTCATGCAAGCCCAAGCCATGACACTTCCTCCACTGTGTTTCACAGATGAACTCGTCTGTTTTGGATCATGAGCAAATCCCTTCTTTCTCCACACTTTGGCCTTTCCATCACTTCTTTACAAATTGTAATCTCGCCTTCCGATTCTTACTACTGGATGAGTTGTTTGCATCTTGTGGTATAGCCTCCATAATGCCGCTCTCTAAGTCTTTTTCCAATGGTTGATTGAGATACCTCTGCCCTGTGAAGATTGTTTATGACATCACTGACTGATGTATTGGGGGTTTTCTTCACAAGCTCTCACAATGTTTCTGTCATCAACTGCTGTTGGTGGTCGACCTGTTCGATGTCTGTCAGTCCGTACAACAGCGGTTTCTGTCTTTTTCAGGATATTCCAAGTTGTTGTACAAGCTATCCCCAATGATTTCCCCTCTTTTCTAAGCTTCAAAATAGTTTTATTTTCTCCCAAAGACAGCTCTCTGGTCTTCATGTTGGTCCATCTTTTCTAACACAAATGCAGTCTTTACAGGCGAAACACAATTCACCTTGCTGTTCCGGTGCTTTTGGAGGGGACTGTAAAACATTTAGTTCCCACAATTCATGACCGTACTTTGGTCCTTGGTTACTGTCTATAGTTAACGTGCACCAATGTTTTAACATTATGCTCCAGTCTTGCTAACACACCGTTCTGTGTCTGGAAATGTTTTTAGTAGGCTAATGCATCGCTTATATCAATCAGGCAAATTTTGTGAACGCATTAGACAGCCCTATCCGCAGCGACATGCACTTTACATTGTTGCATTGTAAGTCGCTCTGAATAGGACCATCTGCTAAATAAAGGTAATGGGGAACGTCAAAATATTACCTAGACAAGGTTTTCTCTCGTAAAATAGTAGGAGGGTAAGCAGCTGTGGCAAGCTGTGGTATTCACATGGAATAGCCTACATTTTTCTTAAAATGTAGGGCGATTTTGATAAATAGAACAAATTTATTGAATGGCTATATTTCGAATTTCATTCAATGAAAAGAGACAATATCAACAACACGGGTTAACTGCATGTTCAGTTTTCTTTAACCTAGCCGAGAGACTTGAAGGTTGCCATCTCTCACAGTGCATGGTGGGAATTGCAGTTCTAAAGTACCGTTATTCATGGGGCACTCTACGGAATGATGCTGACTTGAAATACATCTCCCATTATGCAGGCAATTGTCCATCTTAGGAGAGAAATCGCGTTAAACTTTGAGTCCTGCAGATTTAATATTAGTAATGATAAAACTCAATTGAACCAAACAACTTGTCGCATGGGTGTGATAGGAATATTTTTTATGCTTGTGCAGTACAGTTTTTAATCGCAGATGCAACAATATTGTCGCACTTTACAGCCCTGCAGAGTCTGAGGTTTTATTGATTTTTTATTTTTTTTTCTCTGATGTTTGAGGAGGCTCTCATGAATTCAGAGCAGTACTGTACGGTACCTCCACTATTAATACCTGGGAGAAAGCAGACGGGATCTCACCTTTACCACAGCAGAGTAGCGTCTCCAAAAATGTGTCCTCGCGCCTGGAATTTACATCAGAGTTTACATCTCACTGCCATAAATAAACATCCACCTCTCCGGTGTCACCACTGTGCACGTACGATAATTATTGAAAAGCGGAAACGATATTTAAATGTGTGTTTCGCAGCTATTTAAATTGGCTATTAAATGAACAATGTGCAGGGACTGTTTTTTTTGGTTTTTTTCACCCTAAACAATGTGGAGCCATCTGGGTTAATTTCCTTCAGTGTGTGCATGTGTGAGTGTACTCTGTTACTTGTCTCTTGTAAATTAAATTTTTGAAAGAAGATGACATGTTTTAAAATGTACTGCACCGAGGATTGTTGTCATGTTATGTTGTGACAGCTCTCAATTTGGAACATATTTGACAGCAGATTGATCAGGACGTCTCTGTTGGAAGATGGTGACAATCTTCCTATCTCTCTCTCTCTTTCTCTCTCTCTCTCTTTCTCCCTCTCCCTCTCTGTGCATACAAGGGACAAACATTAAGATTGCAGTTCAGACTCCTCTCTTTCTTTCTATCCTCTCTCACTCTGGTTATCGCTCTCCCCCTTCCCCTGTTTTCTATCTATCTTTCTCTCCCTCTCCCTCCATCATAGTCCCGATTCTCTCTCTCTCTTGCTTGTCTGCTCTCTCTCTCTCTCTCTCTCTCTCTCTCTCTCTCTCTCTCGCTCACAGCCCATAAAGCACAGTCATGGTCACAGGCTCAGTAATGACCGTACCTCTCTCAAACTGCCTCTGAACCTTCACTCCCTCCATCTTCTGCCGGTGACATAAATCTCGGCCGGCCGCTGTAAACTCCAGCGCTAGTAACAGGCAGTTCCAGTTCGCTCTTCAGTCCACCTTATCACAAGGTCAGCCAAGTGTCACTAATGGACATGTCTCGTCTGGGTGTTCTGTCACATCCATAAGAAATCACAGCAAATAAATAAATAAATAGCGATAAAAACTTTGCCCCGTGGGAACACGTCAACGGATCAGCCGACAAGTCCGTAACTTGGAGCCGCGCAATTCTGACCCTTTTACATAATACAGACTTTAAATTGCAGCTGGATTCTAGGCGCCGTGGTACAGTATAAAGCGCGTAACATAACGTTCATAAAGAGCAGAAATGGAATGTGTGGTGTGGTGGGGAGAAAAGTTTTCCTTGACCTTCCTCCACGGACGTCCTTCAGTAATAATTTTTGCTTTTGGGCAATAGGGCTCGATAGAAGAGGTTCCTTTAATTATTTCTGTCTCGCAGCTGTTGCAAGCCTACAACAAACAAGTCAGAAGAAAAACGGCAATGTGCTCGCTGCCCAGCATTCAGCTCAGGAACAAATAATTGGTTCTAGTGTTTTTGAACCCTCAGACTTGTCTTACAGGCCTGGCGGGTAAAGCAGAACAGTGCGGTTGTGTCAAGTCTTTAGTGGAGCGTACGCCACTTCTGCAAATGATCGCACGGCAGCACTGACAGCCGCTGGTGGGAAACCTGTCAACACGCCTGCAGATCTCTGCTTCTCAACAACAGGAAAATGTAGTGCTTTAAAGATTATGGTTGACCAGGGTAGCTACTGTACAACTGTAAAGACTGTATACTGGGTATACTGTATGGGAGGCACACGATGTGTACATAGTTGAGTGTTTTCGGTGTTGCTTTCTGAGTATCCTGCTGTGAAATCCAGCTATGCCAGCTTGACTGGCTTGGGGATTGAGCTGGTCAAGTTGGACGGTAAGCTGGACGAGCTGGGTATGAGCTGGTCAACCAGCATGGCCAAGCTTGGTCATAATGCTGGTCTAGCTGGGTATGAGCTGGTCAACCAGCTAGTGCTGGTAGCTTGTCTGAGTTGTTTCAAAACATAGCTTTGTCAAGCTGGGAGCTGGTCAGAACCAGCTACCAGCTGTTTCAAAACATATCTTGAGCTGTTTTTTTTCAGCATTCTGTTAAAATCACACAGGAACCTCGCCCATCCTCAGCATTTCCACCATTCTTACAAGGCCAGCTCATGATTGTTGTCCTTCATTTGTGTTTTGTGTTCATGTGCATGCTACCACTCATCTCATCACTCACCTGGCCATTTCTTCTTCCTTTTGTCCCCCCCCACATTCCCCCACCCTTCCATTCCCAGACGCCATTTTGTGTGACGTGGGTGAGTTTCTTTGCCACGACCAGCTGACATGTGTCTCTGAAACGTGGCTATGCGATGGAGAACCCGACTGTCCAGACGATTCAGACGAAACGCTGGACTCTTGTAAGTACTGAAGGGAAGAGTGTATTTGTAGTATGTATAACCACTAAATTCTTAGGCCTGCTTCACTAAATTCTGAAGCCTCCTCTTCAGCCTCCCCACTAAATTCTCAAGCCCCCTGGTTGGCCTCTCAAGGAGCAGGTATAGCAGTATATCCCAAGTTTTCCCAACAAGGCCTCTGCCTATCACCCCAGGAACAAGGTTTTTGTGGTTCTGTTGGTGGTAGTTTGTGAGCTATAGAGAAGGAAAATATATAACCTTGAGTCAAAAAAAACAAAAAACACTGAAACTATTTTTTATTGTTTAGCAAAATAAAAGTGCACAGCGGTTTATATATTTCGCTCACTGGCAGCTGATTCCTTTTTGCATATTAAAGAAGAAAGTGATTTGTTATACAGATCAATTTGTTCAGACCATGTTGTTATTGTAAGTGTTTATTAATGAATAAGAAGTGAAAACTGATGCTGTACTGTTACAAAATCTACAGTAGCATCAGCTGTAAGTTATGAGAAATCATCTCCTTCAAACATTCATACATACACATGCATGACCGTAATTGAATCATTTAAACATTATGCATGGTTGTGGGTTGTGTGATGAAATACAAGTCATTCCCATCAGCCATCCTGTCCTTGGGTTGATGAGGGACCCCTGTGTACACTGGTTTTTGTTTGAGCCAATTTCTTGATCTGTTAATGTTGAAAACAGACATTATAGTTATTTCAGCATGTTTTCATTAACATTTTGTTCCTACAGCTTTGGCTCTTCGGTGTCAACTCCTTGTTCATTAGACCTGGGTCGATTACAGCATCTAATTGTTTTTGATTCAAATACTTTTCTGCGCTTGATTGTGCTTGCCTGGTCCAATTGTGCCAACCAAGGGGACCAGAATGCGGGGTTTGCACCTGCAATATTTCATAGTATTTCACATGAAACAAGTTTAGTAAAGGGTAGAAAAGTAAAGTATTTGAATTCAAAACAATTATGTATTTTGCCCAGGTAAATTTTTTTTGCTTTGAGCAATGCAGGTGCATTTTTCTGTTTTATACTGTTAATTACAGGGTCTGCCAAACTCGTGTTGTGATTATGTAATGTACGAAGGTATGGCTCCTCAATTTTAACAATGGGGTAAACTACGGTTAGATTCCATTTTGCCTTGGGCTTTTTTGCGATTATTAATCAGAAGAGATGATAGTCGTGTGTGGTCGGAGTATGTGGTTTATGCTTCTTCGCAAAACATGAATGTTTGTGTACTCCACTGGGAGGAAAATGTACGTGTTCTGAACAGCAATTTATGTTCTGTAGTGTAGAATCATACATACTGTACCAAAGTGGAATTTTAACAGCTTGTAACATTTAAAAAAAAAATACTGCATCTATGATACACGATAGTTTGATAGTGCATTCTGCAGTCATTTGGCAGAAGCCTTTAGTGTGTTTAAGCTGGCAGAGAATCCATTACTTCAGCAAATTAAATAAAGGTGCCGTCAAAGAGCATTCCCCAGGATCATGGATATAAGCTCATTTGAATTATATATTTGAAGGCAACTGTGTTTATTTAATGAACACGTTCATACCAAAAATGTCCCATATTATTGTTCTAATAGAGTACACAATCAAACAATGTACATACTGAAGAAATCAGCTTGGTCTGCATAATCAGACACAATTGCAGAATAAGCTACATTGTCTAAAATCAGCTGTTGATAAATCAGTGCATTGATCAAAGTTACATGATTAAAACCCATTTGACGACACCTTTGAGAACAGCATTTAGGGTATATACACTCAGTGAGCACTTTATTAGGTATTTATTATACTTATTTTTTATTATTTTGCTGCTGTAGCCTATCCACTTAGAGGTTTGAGTTCAGAGATACTCTTCTGCATAGCACTGTTGTAATGTGTGGTTATTACTGTCACCTTCCTGTCAGCTTCGACCAGTCTGGCCCAGCTTCAACCAATCTGGCCCTTCTCCGACCTCTGACCTCTCTCATTAACAACGCATTTCCGCCAACAGAACTGCTGCTCACTGGATGTTTTTTTGTTTTTCGCACCTTTCTGAGTAATTTCTAGAGACTGTTGTGCGTGAAAATCAGCAGTTACAGAAATACTAAAACCAGCCTGTCTGGCACCAACAATCATGTCACGGTCAGGCTGATTAGATAATCGCATGAATAAGTCGGTGCGGTGTTTCTAATAAAGTGCGCAGTGAGTGTATGTCTTTTACTGATTAATTTGTAATGTATTTGTTCCCTTGCTAAATAAACTCAAATTTCCCCAGGCAAATCAAATTGCCCCACATTTACATATTACGAACTCTCGAGCGGCATTCCTTCATTTTTGAACTGAAGGGGTAATTAAGATAACCACTGCAAATGTGTTCACAGGTAGTTCATTCAAATGAAAGGCTCACCACCAAGGATGGTTGCCCAAGTAGGGCCGCCTGTTATTTACAAATTAAAAGTCTTAAAGGTAATTCTGTGTGCTTCTTAATGATTTATATATGGTGCTTTTATTCCCTTGCTGAAATGCCCTTTCAAATCAAATTGCCCCACATTTATACATTATGAATTCTCAGGTGGTATTCCTTCATTTGTGAACTTGAGGGGGCAATTAAGATAACCACTGCAAATGTATTCGGCACTAGTGCATTTGAATAAAAGGCTCACCATCCAGTTATCGAGATAGAAAGTATGTTTTTTATTTATATATCGTATTTTTATAGCACTTTTCAAAACATAGAGTTTACAAAGTACTTCACAGACAGGTGTGTAATTTGCTAGTACATTACTCGCGTACACAGGTTTTGTCCTTTGAAACATTTTAAAGTCTTATTTATTTGTTTTGTCAGTGTTCAGGAAATTAGCATGTGCAATCATTTGTATTTTGAGATTCGCTATCCTGACAGCAGAGTACACTCAAATGTAAAATTCCCTTTACTTATTGAATGGAATAATAGCTTTTAGCCCCATCTACAGTGAATTGTAAAAGCTGAGGAGCTGTGTGTGTGTGTGTGTGTGTGTGTGTGTGTGTCTGTGTGTGTATGTGTGTGTGCGCTTTTGAATGAGTGTGTGTATGCTTCCTTACCAAAAAAACACACAAAAAAAAACAACATTCTTTGTCAGTTCCATTGCTGTTAGTGGAAAAACAAAATGAGGTGGAAGCTCTGTGGCTGATGACAATCAGACTGCTTTAGGAGGCCAACACGTGAAAAGAAAATTGACATTGAAATGGCTCCATTATAATTGCATACTGAGTAATTCCACACCTCTTCAGTGTTTTAGGCATTGTGCTAATCCATTTCAAAATCCTACCCACTGTGGGCTGTCTTTTCTCATCTGGGAGATATTTCATTATCATGTAGATAAATCTGGTCGGCTTTACATTTGTGTACAATGCCTCTTTATAAGAAAGGGAAGAGCGTATTTTAATTTTGGAATTTGAAAGACCTCATTAACATGGATTATCCATTGATAGGAAATGGAATTAGATATCCTTTCTCAGGGTAAAGAAGAGCAATAAAATATAAATTACTTGTTTATTCTATTTTTGTACAGTTCATGACTAGAATGTATAATTCAATGCCCTTTAATTGGGAGTCACTTCAATAGAAATGTCATGTTATAAACATATACACTCACTGAGCACTTTATTAGGAACATTTTACTTTATTACACCTACTTATCCATGCGATTATCTAATCAGCTAATTATGTGGCAGCAGCGCAATGCAAACAATCATGTAGATACAGGTGAGGAGCTTCAGTTAATGTTCACATCAACCATCAGAATGGGGTAAAAATTTGATTTAAGTGACTTGATTGATTGTTGGTGGCAGACCTCTGGGATTTTCAGGCACACTAGTCTCTAGAGTTTGCAAAGAATGGTGCAAAAACCTTTAAAAAATCCACTGAGCAGCAGTTCTGCAGACAGAAACGCCTTGTTAATGACAGACGTCAGAAGAGAATGGCCAGACTGGTCAAAGCTTACAGGAAGGTGACAGTAACGCGAATAACCACACATTGCAACAGTGGTATGCAGAAGAGCATCTCTGAACACACAACACAACACAACTCTAAGTGGATAGGCTACAGTATTAGAAGTCTAAAATACCTAATAAAGTGCTCACTAAGTGTATATTTTTATATTAACAGAACAGCAGATATATAGTTTTGGTTTCATTTGAGTATACACTGGCGATGACAGGACTAGCATTGAGATGGCCATTTCACCCTTAATGTGGTGACAAGGTGGATCTTCTACTGAATTGGGGGTATAAACCAGACTTTTATACAAGATAAAATACACACGTACCCGGACACATTCTTATCCCGAGGTGAAGGGACAGAACAGCCTGCCCTGCTGCGAGAGATCTTTGGGGCTCTGTTCGAGAAGCAATCAAATCAAAAGTGTCAGAAATTGTGCTCCGCAAACTGGATGTTCGCAGACAACTGGGACACTTTACGGATGACGGTCCTTAAACCTCTGCCAACATCGAGTCTGCTCCTGTCCCGAGGAGGTGACATTCGTCTCTGTTTTTATTCTGCTTTATCTCCTACTTCTTCCTCTAAAATAAATCTCCCTCCACCTGTCAAGAAACGGGCTGTCTCCCGCTCCTCTCATAGGCTTTAGTTCGCCCGATACTTGTGGAATCACGGCGTCTCTAAAAATGACATTAGTGTTGTGTTGAAGCCTTGGAAGGTCTAGCAACTTCATCAATAGATGTCAGTCTGCTGTATGAAAACCCTCACTAACCTTATCACCCCAGGAAATAAATCAAGGTTGATTAATACACAATGTCACCGTGCAACTCTTTGAGTCGAGTTCCGATTTAGGTCATGAATTCTCCCATCTTTTGCTGCGTATAATGATGTCAGAGATCTTCAAGACGTTTGATAACGAAGGGCACTTCTTTATATGTTATGTTTCTCACGTCCTGTATATAGCTCATTATTCTGAAGCCAAGGAAATGTACATGAGAGCTGTGAACTTTGTGGGCTGGAATCCATTTAGATAAATGATTTAGATCTAGAAAAGCTACCAAAGCTGTCAGTTTGATACCTGGAAAAAAGAAGCTATTCATTTCATGTCTTGTACGGGTGACCAGATGTCCTGCTATTCCTGGGACAGCCCTGCATTTCAGCCCCTTTTCATGTCAACCGTAATATTCAGAGAAAATCCTTGTCCCATATTTCAGTTGCACTATATTTCATCGGGTTTTCTGACTGTTATTGCCATTACTGTAGGGTCTTATTGAAATATATACAAATCCCTCCAGGGAATCTGGTCACCCTTTCTTGAATTGTTCTGCTGCACAGAACTAGTACAATTGTTTGAAGGATGCTCTGCATTCTCGTATTCCGTGTGGTATTTTAGAGATATGCACTTCAATTTGAAAATTTGAATGACATCTTTTCATGGGTGGGGATATCAAAAGCAGATTTTGCCAGAGGAGCAGTCAATGAGTTTGTCTTGCTTGCAGACAAATTCTATTATGGAATTATTCATGAAGAATACTGGAGATATATATATTTGCCAAACTAGTACAATGTCTGATGATATTATTTATATTTTATGATATCATGAATCGGATGACAGAAAATTGGCAGTATCACCATGAAAGTATCCCTGCAGAAATGGAAAAGAATCCCTCTACTGTGGTACTCTGGAGGGAGTCTGGTTTTGAAGTACAGCAGGGTGGTTAGGATATAAAGAAGGCTAAGTGGCATTTGCAGCGACTATTATTGTGGAGAGCACTATCACCCTCAGAAAAATGGTTCCAAAAGGAACCCTGTGATTCCATACGAGAACCCTATCAAGTTCAATGGTTGATAATTGGGAGCTTTCACACTTCACGCTGATGATAGACAGTTCCATGAAGAACTGAAAAGGGTTCCTCAATGGAGACAAGCCAAAGAACTATTTTTTTCTGAGCGTGTTGCATGGATGCAACTCACACTGCCGCTATGGCGATATCCTGCATCGGGGTACAGCCGGGACCTGGCTGGCTGTTCGCTTGAAGACTTACTTCTGAAGGGAAAGGAAAGCTCTTCACTTCCCCTAAGCGCAAGATTCAGATTCCTTGCGGTCATGTCTGTCTCAGGCCGCTGAAGCTGCATGTTGCTGTGTGCAATTGTAAGTGCAGTGGACCGGCCAGATACCCCCCTCCCCTTACCCCCCAGGGATGGCCATTACCAAGCGCCATGATTAGAAGAAGCCAGCAAGCCAGCAGCGTCAAGTCCCACAGCAAGCGGCTTCTGATAAGGAGCCTTGCAATGCATTGTGGTTACACTCTGGCAAACAGACTATTTGGCAATGCTTTCCAAACCGTCATCGCTATCAGTGGTCGTTCGAGGCCTTCTGTGAACGGGGAATAATGTCTAAATAAACGCTGTACACAATGAACACAGTACATGATCGTTTCTCTGCGGAGCTTTTACAGTAATACCACAGCAGGTAGTGTCTTTGAAAGTGTCATTCACTTTAAAGACATGCAGTGGAAATGTTTTGTACAAGCTGCGAGCCTTGGCAGCACCCTGTATTTGCTTATGATTACATTAGGTTTTGAGTCATGAATAAAAGCCCTCTTTGCAGTATCACGTTATATGGGCTTCACCCTGAGCACAGACAGAAGAGGCTTGATCAGAATGCTGTTGGCAGATACAAGCAGTTGAACTTTTTTTGTTTGCTCGTCTTAGTTTTGTGAAGCTGCATCTCCCCTTTGGATTTTCTGCCCAGTTTTGGTTCTCCTCACAGGCCAGAGTTGCCCACAAAGATGGAATCATTAATTAATGCTGAAGCCCCGTCTGATGGCAGGCTTAGACTTGACCCGACCAGCACAGATGTTCATCTCAGCATCCTCCGCATGCCCGTCGAAGCCGGGTTAGGTTTTCAAAGAAGGCTTCTCTGCGGGGTTCCCGAAACAAACCGCTCGCAGTCCGGCAAGAAACAGAATCTCGACGGCTAAACCTTAAGCTCTAACCCTCGGTTTATTTATTTATCTCCAGATTGTTTTTACTCGCTGTTTCCTCTGTGAAGCCTCAGCCTTTTCCCCTTATATTTCTGTGCGTTGTGTTTTTCCCCCTCTGCCTATGTCGTCTCTTCAGGATGACCCTGAGGGTGAAACCGCTCGGCTCAGATGGTCTCCGTGACGACGGGCACGCGGTGCGGAGTGCGATCATTTTGATAGAAGACAAATCTCCCCCACCAGCGTGTCAGAGGCCCAGCTGCACAGTGCTGGCTTGAATGGTCCGAACAAAAGGAACTGCTCTTTTCTTCCTATTCTTCTCTTCTTTTTTCCTCGCAATTTTCGTTTGCGAATGGTTTAGAGTGCTACATTTACCTGGATTTGTAGGTTGATCCTCAGAAGCGTTGGAGATAATAGCATTTCCATTTTTCGCACTTCGAAAGCCGCGAAGCGCCTTCAGCACCATCGGAGGATTCGCCTTTTTTCGTTGACTTATGAAGCCATCCACAAAGATAGCCCCATAGCCTCTCCAGGAAGGCACTTTGCCAAAAGACACTGCTTTTCTACAGGTAAAATTGTTATCATTATATAGAGATGGTGCACCAGCAGGGAAAATCCATAGTAATTAATTTTGACAGGATGCCCCCTTGAAGTCGTCACCCCTTCTTTCGAAGTAGGTGTGTGTCAACCGTTTTCTTAGGGAATCGATGTCGAACACCAAGAATATCCTTTAAGAGCAGTATTGACACATGAATAAGAATGGAACTTTTACAAATATATTTGATCTCTATTCAATGAAGCTCGTCTTTTGTTTAGCAGTAAAATTGCTCTTTTACCCAAGTCACAGTGACCATTTTCACTCAAGTCACAGTCAACGTGTGAATATTGTGTTCAGTTTGTCCCTGGTTTCATATGTATGATTTTATCGGCTGTCTCTCTATTAATGTACTGCTTGTCTCACAAGTATTCAGCTGATTTCACTGGTCTCTCTGGCCGTTAATGTGAGAATGGCCTTTGTTGCTTCAATACCAACTTTTTGGTTCTGTGGGGTGTTTGGCTTCATCCTGGCCGGCTACAGTGCTCATTTTTCTTGATTAATTTAAGACTCCTCACACCATGTCTTCAATGTATAAACAGGCTACTGATTGATAAGAAACCACAAAGACGTATAGACCCTATACCACTCCACGGCTGGAGTTAAACATGCAAACACTGCACTCTTCCAGGACTGGAGTTAAACATGCAAACACTGCACTCTTCCAGGACTGGAGTTAAACCTGCAGGCACTGCGGCCTTCCAGTACTGGAGTTAAACCTGGAGGAACTACAACCCTCCAGGACTGGAATTAAACTTGCAGGCACTGCTGCCCTCGAGGACTGGTGTTAAACATGCCTAAAGCGTTTTTGCCTGCAGAACCCTTGCTCATTGGATGTTTTTTGGTTTTTCACTCCATTCTCTGCAATACTGTTATTTGTGAAAACCCAGGAGATCAGCAGTTTCTGAACCACCCTGTCTGGCACAAACAATAATTCCACGGTCACTTACATCATATTTAATCCCCATTCTGACATTTGATCTGAAAACCAGCTGAATCTCTTGACCATGTCTGCATAATTTTATGCATTTAGTTGCTGCCACATGATTGGCTGATTAGATATTTGCATTAACAAGCTGGTGGACAGGTCTACCTAATAAAGTGCTCACTGAGTGTATATTAACAGACACATGTATTCATGATGGCTAACAATGCTCAACAAGATGTGTCAACATCTCAATAAAATGCCATTTATACAAATGGAGCGCGATCTAACAGATGGATTCCTTTGAATGCTGTTATTCAACAATACTACCCCTAAAGGATTACATTTTTGGAAGCCTGGGGTTGTGTATTTGAATAAAGAATTGTTCAGATTTCTCAGAGTTTACAGTTAACCACTATTGTCTAGTTTTCTTACAGTCCTAAATTTGAATTGTTAATTTAGTCTATTTGTTATGATGTATTATAATAGGCTGCTGACTATATAATTTGGTCACAGATTCCTTGCGTGAAGTTTGTTTTCATTCTGTTCCTGTTTATGCAGTTGGCTGAATTGGCCATGGCCTAATTTGATTTTCAAAATGAGTTTTCTTTTTTTTTTTTTTGTCAGATGATCTTTGGTCACTTTGCAATAATTACATTGTTTGTTTGGATAGCAAGTGAAAGGGCCTAGGGCTGAAACTCATGACCTCTGTCTGAATATAATAGTTTCTGAAATGGAAACAAGAAAAGGCATTGGTACAGAATGAGAAGTCTTTGACTTTTGGCAAGCCCCATATTTACCTCCTCCCTCTAAGGCAAAATGCCATTTTGGACAATAAGGCCAGTTCACCAGCAGGACTTCTCCAGCTTCCTCGTATTAGAATAAATTGCTTGTAAATATGTCCATTTCCCAGGAGAACCGCCACCTGCAGGATGGAGGTTTCGGGAGTAATGTAGCGTAGCATTGGGCTATTAGGGTGAAGGACAACCCTGCGCTTTACGTAAGGGCCGTGGACAAAGGTGTCTTTTGAACTCGGATGCGAGCGAATGGATGTTTTGCAGCATTGCCTCCTGACAGAGTGGCTAAGGTGAAGGATAACAGGTCCCTTCCTTTTTAGCAACCGCAGTTGTTTTCCGTTGCCCGCTGAAATCAGACTTTTTTTCCCGTTCCTTTGCGGTAAACCTTACAGGGTTTGACGTCTGCCTACAGAACGGATGGCGCGTTTTGCATCGGCTGAATGTAATTACGCTACACACAAGGAAGGGGAAAAAGAGAGGGGGCATTCCTTAACCTGATGGGTGTTTGTATTGGCATGTAGGCAATGTAAATCAGCTGCGGCAGCTGTGTCTGCTTAACAGTTTAAATACTGTAACGGATCCTCTCACCTCAGAACAAGCTCTACCGCTGACTGCTTCCCGTTCTGCAGGCCTCCAGATGGCATATTGCCTAAGTCCTGTTTCCAAGGACCTCAGGAAGTTCACAGAATGCACCTGAGACAGGTAGCACCAGATTAGTTCCATTTGGGTGTGTACCATGGAGTTTTTTTTTTTAGAAAACGGTGGCCTTATTCACTCTTATTCCAGGAGAAAGTCCAGCTTCGGTCTTCTGTTTACTGACTGAACTGAATGGACTCAGAGGCGGACTCGCCCACCCCCCAAATCTCCAGTCGAGAAGATAAGGACTTATCATTTGTTTCCTTCACCTGCAGTGTACGCCGGCTCACTTTTTCCGCCGCGGAATACCCGGCAGTCAATTCCGGGGACCGAGCGTTTCACACGAGGGAGCACGGAGGGCTTTGAAAATAATCCTTTTAATTTTGCGTCGGCTAGTCCCCTCGCAGTCGGAGGGCCGATTCCTTTCCCGCGGACGCCGCCATCTGTTTCGCGACCCGAGAAACAAACAAACAAAAATAAAGCCCAGGGTCCAGCTGTTCGTCTTTGTCAGACCTGCCGTGGCTTCCTCGCTTTCTGGAGGTGAACTGCGTAATTTGAAAGTCCGGGTCCGATGCAGGTGTCCCCGCCTCAGCTGGGGAGCAGGGAGATATTCGCAACGCCTCTCGGTCATTTGAAAATATCCTGCTCTTTCATCTATCATGTTGACATGCACGCTTATTGTTTGACCACCAGCTTTTTTGACTTTATTTTTAGTCTCTGCTACACTCAGGCATGCCGGTTTCTACACGTTTGCCCGAATCCTAGCACCGACTTATCTAAATTGTATCCTGTTCTCTAGGATTTGTGAAAGTCAGGTTGGTTATTTTTCAGATCAAGGAAACTGCTAAATAATGTAATCAAGGGAAACAGGAAATGTAAAATCATTAAAAAAAATGTGTTCATCCAATAGTACTCCATCATTGCTCATCTGTGTCATTGGAGGCAGGTGTCATACTGCAATTGTGAAAACAGATTTTCACCATGAAACCTCTCCTGCAGTCATGGGTGCTGGCTAGGATTTTGGGCCCCATGAAAAGATCTCAAACTGGGCCCTACCACCATACCACCACCATTTTCTGGGCCCCTGTCAGTCGGGGTACTTTGAATCATTCTAACTCCCCCTGCCCCACCCTGCCTGCAGTCTAAAATAATTATTGTCATTGGAGGCCTGGCATAAGATCTTATTTCATAACCTGACAGGCTAGCTGCTGTGGCACCCAGAAGCTGGTTCAAAAGACCCAAACCCACACTAGTTCCCTGCTGTTTGACAGAAGGTTCTTGTCGATATGTGCTTTCTTTTGGCACTTTGTTCAGTGAGTAAACACACAAATGCCTAGAAAACTGAGCTGAGAGCTCTCAGGTGTACTTGACTATAATGGGACATTTCACCAAATCCAGAAGAAGATTTTCACTCACAGTTTTGTATGTTTGTTTCAAAATATGGTGGCATAATGGCAGTGATAATGGCATCACTATACACAAAAGCCAACTACATGCACATTCACAGTTAGGCATTTTAACAGCCGCTGTTCTCCAGAGTGATTTGCACTTTAAGTAGTCTCCACTTATGCAGCTGCATGTAGGTATACTGTTTATTATCTTGGGTAGAGTGGTAGTGTCCTCATCTGGGAATGGAACATGCAGCATTTGAGTTAGACGCCCAGTTCCCCTTAGCATTATACTGCACTATCACCATAGTTTTATGCACGTATTGAGATAACAAAGGACTTGAAAAAATGTCAAGCATGAGGTACACTGAGGAGTAATGGTTCATAGTTTGTTTCTTAGATTCAAGTCAAACCCTTTCTCTTCACATGCGCACACACACTGGCACATACACACCCAGGTGCAAGAGCACACGCGCTCTCACACACACACACACACACACATGCACACACACGCACGCACACTCACGCGAACACAAACACACACACACACACACTCACATACACACATGCACATACACACACAGGCGCATACACTCTCACAAACACACCCACACACTCCCACACACACACACACACACACTCACATACGCACACATACACACATACATATATTCCTGGCGAACATCTGTTTTTCATCATCCCCATCAAATCTCCTCTGGCCTCTCTCTCTCTCTCTCTACTGCCTGACTGAAGACAGAAATGATGCGAGGTTAATAGCAGGCCGCACTGCCAGCCTCAGTAACTCAGCCCACATCAGCAGCTACCTTGTATACTTTATTATGTACATGTTTCCATTACAAAGGTTGTTCTCTGTACGTAAGTAGCAGGTGACCCCCTAAGGAATGATTTAGTTTCTGGTTACTCCGCCTCCGAAGTAAAATGAGCAGTGGTCTTCGAATGCATTTAAATGCCCGACATCTCGATTCTCATTGTATTTGTTCATTGTTTGTCCCTGTGCAACACCGCTGTTATCCTCCATAAAATCCTTCCCGCATATTTTCCTTTTTTATTTAGTATTTTTGTTCCGCCTGATTTAAGTCAGAAGTCAGGATACACGTCATGATTTCATATTTAGTTCCACTTCATAAACGAACCAACAACAGAAATATCGAAATATCGAGTGCTTCTTGTACCTATATTTAAAATAAATTTGAAATAGGTTCTTTTTTCTTTGCTTGATTAATTTCCTCATACATTTCTAAGCACCCTTCACTTCAGTTACAAACGGGACTGTTTGTGATACATGATCAGGTTTCTCATACATTCCTAAGTAGTGTTGATTATGATTGTGCTGCTTCTGCATTATTCATGAGAATGTAATACGTGAATAAATAAAACAATGTCTCTACACAGATAAATGGAAAAGCATTAACTGACTTCCTGTTTATTTTTCCCCACCCAATAATGGAACCTAGAGGGATGAAGGTAAAGTCTTAGCAGTTGATGTTGATGACGGTGATATGGCTATGAGACCAAGAAACGTGGAAGTGAATATTAAATATGTTAGGACCATTCTGGTTTATTTTCCCCTGTAAACAGAGGCAAGACACGCAACAGTCAGCCATATGTTTTTTTTGTGGCCTGTCGTAGTTCATAAGATCATACGTTTGTTTGTTTTTATTTGTTTGTTTTTTCGTTTTATTCTTTTATTCTTGTGTGATTGTATGTGTTTCTTTGTAGGTATGAATGTAAATATGGATGCGTGTTTGTGATGAATTAAATTACCATGTGTAGTTTTGTGTGTGTGTGTGTGTGTGATAGCGAGAGAGGGAGATATCCAGTATGCAAAGACCAGCCTAATTTAAGATTTTAGAAGACATTTTTGGGTGATATATTTGATATATTCGAGGCCCAACGCAGTACAATGCATGCAGTCACAGATTTGAGGGATAAAGTGTAATTTAATCAAATTTATTTAAATGTAAGTTGGTGTTAGTGAAAGCATATTTAAGAAAAAATATGTTCGGACGTTATAAGCCCTGGGTCAAAAACTGGGCCCCCAGCAATATCTATTGGAGCGAGAGAGAGAAGATGTATAGATGCATGTGCGTACAGTAATGACCATATGGTCGGTGTTTGTTTTGTGCATGTGCTGGTTAAACGGTAACATGGCAGTTCCACTGAACTGTTCACATCCACAGCCTGCCTCTCTGTTCACAAGGTTGCAGATTAAAAGTGTCATTTAGAGGAAGTTCAAAAGCCCTGAACCTCTCTCATTTCCTGTCTGCTTAAACAAGTATTTCATCCCTGCCCCAGAGGCACTGGGTAGGATATTAGTAACAGAGATAATCCCAGATCTTAGAGAGGAGTGTAGTGTGTGTGTGTGTGTGTGTGTGTGTGTGTGTGCGTGCGTGCGTGCATGTGTGCGTGCGCATGTGCTTGTCACTCATTTCAGCAGTGCATAAATAACCTTGTGTTTTCTCATTGTGGTCTTTGAGTAAACGCAACCTTTTTAATATGTATAATTATCAATTATCGATTATGAAACAGTTAACCACGGTATTCTAAAGGCAATTGAACGTTTTTTATTCAAGTGTGTACCCAACTGAGAAACTGAAATAAGTGTAACAAAAAGATTAAACCATATTAATGGCAATGAAGTATACAAGGGAATTAAACATGGAAAATAACTATCTTATTTTCCAGTGTAATTGCTGTGTGTTGTCAGGGAAGTAACTTGACTTGAACCTTCTAGCTTGGTAGAGGTCACTTAATCAAATTATCACTCTGGCAGCAGGGACTACATTTGCATGTAATTAGACTAAAAAGTATGCGCTTTTTGTACTGAAGCGATCTTTACTTGTCACTATGAGTGATATGTGTCACCACTCGACAAATGGGGCCCTGAAGTAAGAGAAATTGAACAATATACGCAATCGACCACATGTCTGTCTCCATAAAATCAATTAAAACCCTTTTTGGGGAGTTGAATCAATGTTTGTTACTTTGTTAGTACCATTTTAGTGCGATGATTAGCAGTCATACCAGGACTTTGATCTTCTTGATGAGTCATTAGTTGCTGTCCTGTGCCTGAGGGGTCTGTTTCCATGGTTCCCCCCAGGTCATTCTTGATTGGTTATTTGGTCTTGCTGATAAGCATATTTTTGCTCTGTCAAGCCACGTTTTACCACACAAAATCCAAAAGCTAACAAGTATTATCGTCTTATTTTGAGACTTAAAATCATATTTATTTTATGTTTATTGCTAAATAAGACAAAATGAGACAAAAAATTTGACATTTTTTACTAATTTCAAGATTTGCCAATGGAATAAGAAAAATTCCACTTGTTTAAGGAAATCCCATCTCAAGATTAGTCAATGGAATAAGAAAATTGCATTGTTGCAATACTAAAATGCTTAAGTCTAAAGACACATTTTTCAGTGCAGTTGGCTGTTGGTGTGTGCTGAGTCATGACTGCCTCTGCTGGCTCCATACTCCTGCCAGCTCTCCATCCACTGCGGCCGCTGGCAGCAGTAGGCACTGCCATGGTCTGCTCTCGATACCAGGCCACGGGACCCATTCGCACACTGGAACAGCGCCTTAGCAGGACCAGCTACCCAGCAGCCCAGACATTCATTCATTTTCTTACCTTGATAAATGTCCTTTGACTCAACAATGACAGCTCTCCACACTGTCTGCTTGCAGATTCGATTACTCAGTCAAAAAGACTCATTTTAAAACGAATTGGAATCTATGGATGAGTGGGAACCAGTTAAGCTTCAGCCCTACAATAACTTTGAAAACCCAAAAATAGTAAAATGAATGGCATCATTTGTGACAAGGAATCATTTAATGACTCATATCCACGACACTATAACTATCCATAACAATATAACATGTCACATTTTTTTGCATGGATTTTTGACTGAAAAAGATGCTATGGAATCACACAGACCCAAAACCCAATTGATTTTTATGTAAATTACACGTGAGGTTATTCTTCCCTTTATATATATATTTTTACAAATCTGTAAGTGTTTGCTTTCATTCCATTTGACAACTATCTATATTAGTTTATTTTCTTATTAGCACTCCTGACTTCATGTAATTGTGTTTCTTATTTCACACTGGAACGGATCTTGAATCCATCACATTATGTATTTTTAATTATTTATTTACTGAAGTGATTCTACTTGCACATTTATC
Source organism: Conger conger (assembly GCF_963514075.1). Lineage (NCBI taxonomy): Eukaryota > Metazoa > Chordata > Actinopteri > Anguilliformes > Congridae > Conger > Conger conger. The sequence goes on from NC_083762.1 coordinate 60,925,883, forward strand.
AGCCGTCAAGGCACTGACCGAGGGGCAAATATGTTGCCATGGTTTTATGGAGTTTGGCACAGAAACTGGTTTGTTCTGCTCCATACTATACTCTTTTCCAATATGATGGCGATCCAGTCGTGAGAAATGTTGCAACTATTTTTTCCATGTGTTCCCAACCGACCTGGGTCAAAACACGTAATTGTTTTTGATTCAAATACTTTTCTGTGCCTAATTGTTTTGCCTGGTGCACTTGAGTCAACCAAGAGGACCAGAAGGCAGGGTTTGCACTTTTTGCCAGTATTTTATAGGTTCTAATACACCAGACAAATTTTGAAAAGGAATTGAATCCAAAACAATTACCTGTTTGACCCAGGTCTGAATTTCCCAATATGTAAATAATAGTTTTCGGAGAAGAAGAAACCATTCATAACCAATGTTTAAGTGCACTTCTGGGGCAACCAATGTAGCTTTCAAATATGATTTAAATAATCTGATTAAGTAATCTGAGGTCAACTCCCGCCTCATACTCTCTATTCCCACTGATCTTGTCCTTTAAATATTCATGGTGATACAACGCGGTGGCCAACTTTCCAACTTTTGATTTGAAGCGATAGTTCACCAATCAGCCGCGCCGCTAAAACACGCGTCCCCTGGGTGATGTATGAACATTTTATCGCATAGTGAGCGATCGGCAATTTGATGTATGCACACTTGACGATCTGTAGACTGGGCTTCAATTGGAACGCTTGCCCAACTCTGATAAATGACAGGTTGCTTTCATCGCATGCGAATTGCATTAAGTCTGCATGATGAATGCTTTTAATTTATTTTATGGCTACAAACTCAGATCAAAACAGACAATGTAGCCAGGGTTCAGGGTACAATGCAGTACACTTTACACGATGATGTTTCTGTTCATCACAACGTCCCTATGGACTATCTACAGAGAGGGGGTTGTGGGGGTGGTGGGTCCCAGAAGACACTACTGGTGAATGAGTATGTGGGTGGGTGGGGGGTGTGGTAGATTTTTTTAGGGGTTACAGATTGTCAGTTGGGGGGGGTGGGGTTCAGAATGATTCCCCCCCTTCCACCTAAAGACTTATGTATGTTTTACATGTATCTATAGCCTTTATTTTTTTGTGGGTGTGCAAACCTACCACAGCTTTGGTACTCTCTTCAGCAGCCATGTTTAAAAACCTGGGGCTCCAGGTTATAGTTTTCCATTAATAATTCTATTTTTTTGAATTACTTGAAGCTGAGGATCTGAAATCTATATGGGGTGGGAGTTGTGTGTTAGGGGTTAGGGGTAGTCAGGCTTGCATTTTGTCTCAGAGAAACGCCAGATCTCTTTGACATTTGAAGACAAACCCCAGCGGACGTCAGCGTGAATGTCACCATTTCCCCATGGAAATGGCATGCACGTTGTCATGGGGAAAGAAAAAAGCCAGACGCAGATGTGAATATGACTGCATCATAAGCACTGTTTTTCTTGATTTAAATCATCAAGAAATATATACAATGCAGCTGGCTTTGATCTTTGACCTTTATTTATGAAACATCTCTGTCTGAATGTCTTTGTATCTGTAGTCAAAACATTTCTGCATAATGCTTTCAGCTGTGTTTCTAACAGTTTCCATAATTATTAATTGATATATAATAGTTACTACAGTGACAATTCACTCTGCACTTTTACTCTTTTCCTTTTTATTCTTGCTTTTTATCAATTTAGGCACAGAGATGTCTGTCTTCTCAATGCCTTTTGCACATTTGAACATTGTAATGCAAAACTCAGAGTCTTAATAAACATATGTAATAATGTGTGTATAAATACTTAGCTACAGTACTGATATGTAGTATTCCTTCATGCTTATGAATGTATTGTGTGCACAGCATTTGTTTGTAGGTATGTGATCCATCCAGGGGAGTTTTTCAAGGACCCGGTCACCCTGGGCTAGCTTTTGTGGGGGTATACTCTGAAACCAACCAATGCACCATTTTCCATAAATGACAATGGCATGTCCTCTTTGGTCGCTGTGACCAGTGGTCTGTACAGGTCAAGCACTCTCAGGTAACGAAACGTCAGCAAGATGTGCTATCGATGAAGTGGAAAAATGGGCCTTTTGTACTCATTGTTATCTGGACGTCACATCCAATGTTCCTGTAGCTATGCACAGAGCAACATCTCACTAGGATTCTTCCTCTGGCCTTCTCCTGGTAAAAGGCTATGGTTAGGAATTGGATTCAACCAATACTTGTGCCTAAATTTGATTCACAAATAAATGTTGGAGTTAGTTTATTCCCCTTTTTTGCTAATTTGTTAAAAACTGAAATCTCTCATTTATATAAGTATTCAGACCCTTAATTCCACCCCTTCTTCTTGAGTAAGTCTCTATAAGCTTTGCATACCTGCAGTTTGGCAGTTTGTCCCTTTCTTCCTGGCAGATCTTCTTATGCTCTGTCAGATTGGATGGGATGCATCTCTGAACCGCCGTCTTCAGGTCTCTCCACAGATTTCCTATGAGGTTTAAGTGTGGCCTTGGACCACACTTGGGCCACTGAAGGACAGTCAGAGACTTGTCCCGAAGCCACTCCAGCGTTGTCTTCACTGTACTAAAAGGTGAACCGCTGCCCCAGTCTGAGGTCACATGATGAGCAGTGCCTTGTGTTCACCAGATATAGTGCTTGCAGTTCTGCCCAAAGAGTTAAATTTTTGTCTATCAGACCAGATAATATTTTTCCTCATGCTCTGATCTGAGTCTTTTAAATTATGTTTGGCAAACTCCAAGCAGGCTATCATATGCCTTTTACTCAAGAGTGCCTTCTGTCTAGCTACTCCACCATAGGCCTGATTGATGGAGTGCTGCTGAGATGATCGTCCTTCCGGCATGTTCTCCCATCTCTGCAGAGGACTTCTGAAGCTCTGTTAGAGTGACAGTTGGGTTCTTGCTATTATCTCAAGGATAATTAAAGCAAACAGGATGCATCTGACCATAATTGGACTGCCACAGCAAAGGGTCTGAAATGAGAGATATCAGTTTTAGATTTATAATATCGCTGCAACATTATAGGGGGCAACATTAGCTCAGGAGGTCAGAGTGGTTGTCTGGCAGTTGGAATGTTGCCAGTTCAATCCCTTGTCCTGGTCGAAGTGTCCCTGAGCAACACACCTATCCCCCAATTCTGATGAGCTGTTTGGTAGCTTGCATGACTGCCTATCGGTGTTGGTTGTGAGTGTATGTGTGTGAATGGGAGAATGAGAGGCATCGCTTGTAAAGCACTTCGAATAAAATTTTATAAATGTGCAAAAACATGTTTTCACTTTGTCATTATGGGTTATTGAGTGTAGATTCATGGGAAAGATTTTAATTTTATCCATTTAAAATTCAATCGAGAACACAATAAAGTGTGCAAAGACTGAAGGGGTCTGAATACTTTCTGAAGCCACTATATTAGTGAGTCAATTAGCTATTGAATGTCCATTACATCCATTACATATGCTGTTGGTCCTCTCTGTGCCGCCAAAACAGCTCTGACCCACCGAGGCATGGACTCTACAAGACCTCTGAAGGTGTCCTGGGGTATCTGGCACCAAGACGTTAGCAGCAGATCATTTAAGTCCTGTAAGTTGCGAGGTTGAGCCTCCATGGATCGGACTTGTTGTTCCAGCACTCCCACAGATGCTTAATCGGATTGAGATCTGGGGAATTTGGAGGCCAGGGCAATACCTTGATCTCTTCACCATGTTCCTCAAACCATTCCCAAGCAATTTGTGCAGTGTGGCAGGGCGCACTGTCCTGCTGAAAGAGGCCATTGGCATTAGGGAATACCATTGCCATGGAGATTGAGTCCTGAAACATGATGAAACATGATGAAACATGACAATTTTGTGCTACATGTTGACAGTTTGTTTCCATTTGTATGGACACAACCTTTGCCTGTACAACTGTGAAACCTGCCGTGGCTACCGACTGATTAATTACTATCCATCTATCCATCCATCCATTATTGAACCCGCTTATTACTAGTCTGGGCCGCGGGCGGTGCTGGAACATATCCCAGCATGCATTGGGTGAGAGGTAGGAATACACCTTGGACAGGCCGCCAATCCATCGCGAGGCACACACACCATTCACTAACACACTCATACCTAGGGGCAATTTAGGCTCTCCTGCTAAACTGTTAGACTCTGGGAGGAAACCAGAGTCTATGCAGACACGGGGAGAACATTTAAACTCCACACAGAAAGGCCTAGGCCAGGATCCAAACCCAGGGCCTTCTTGAAATGAGGCAACAGTGCTATCCACTGCACCACTGTGCTGCCCTGATTAATTCACATTAGTCATGGAAATCAGGTTAGGTTGAATAAAATGTCAGCCTCAGAAAGATAAGACTTACAAAGAAAAATGTTGTTGTGTTTCCTGTTTTTTTTTTTTTAAATACAATAAAAAATCCTAATTGGATTGTCATTCACATGTCATCTCTGTGCTGGTATGTCTATATTTAGACACTGCAAATATTTTAGGAGGCATTTTTGGGCACCTCCAGACCTTCCAGACTTCCAGATTTTAGTCTAACCTTGTTTTCTTCAAACACATTAAACACATTGCAAAAAAGAATGAAATGTGCTTTTCTGCCAATAGAAAGAGAAGGACAACGTATATAGAAAGTAGTTAAGGCATGCGTGTAATTACAATATTGCACATTGAAGAATCGTGATATAGCAATGTTGAATGAGTTCTCCTGATTGACTCTCAATGATTTTTATCCTGGTATTCATCATTCAAGGCATGACTTTCCCTCCCCTGATTAAAGTGATAATCATAATTAATGTAGCTGCTAAGGTTTCTGCCAGAAGGCTTTCACTGTGCATTAAATACAGGGATTAGCTTGTGCTGGCTACTGTGCGCACCTCATTCTTTTCTCCCATTTTCTACAAGAGCATAAACGTCAGCCTAGTTTTATTTATTTATTATTTTCATGAAAAGGGAAAAAAACATACAGTTTTGTTTGGGAGACCGAGAAAGTTGGAACCATTGGTTCTGCCAGAGTTTTGAGTTACAGGTTTTCTTCAAAGCTGATGGATAGGACAAAGAATATTAATCCCTCCAAGAAAAAGCTATTATAAATTGCAAAGGCTTCCCTGTCCTATCTGCCTGCACAGATGCCATTGTTCCTGGAAAATGTTCTTGTGAGAAAAAACTTTATAGTTTATGCTTTTATTCCTATCTCAGAGGTATATTCAGAAAGGCAATACCGTGAAGAATTGGCAAAATACGCTTCATTGCAATGTGGGCTAAGAGTGAATTCACTCCTCAGCTTGTTTGCTTCTTTTTTTTTTTTTTTTTTAAAGGTTTTTAAAGCTTCTAACCGTTGACTTCTGTTGAAAAATGATGCACTCTCCAAACTGATTGCTGGATCTCGACCTCAATTAAGTCTGACTGAATTCCCTCCTGTGCACACTGACTGCGGAGTCACTTTCTCTCATTATTCCAAACTAGCCCTTTCTTCATCTCTTCATTTGCTTGCTCTTTTTTAATCATTGTTTAAGGATCGCTCGCTCACTCCTAACATGAAAAACGCCATGGAGTGTGTGTAATGAACACACTCTAATTGTGGCACATTTTGTGCCTGTAGAGAACCTAATTATCCTGTTCATTGTGTTGACATTTTTAGCTTAATACATAGTTTAGAATGCAACTCCCGGTGATGACATAAGCCATCCGTTCCATTAAACGGAGTTAATTACGTTTGAGGCTTTACCATAATTTGAGTTACTCAAGCTCGCCTTCTGGCGTTCGGTCCAGTGGTGTGGTCCACAGCCCCTTCAGTCCTTCGCAGTGTATTTTAAATGAGAGGGAAGGGTGCTGCCAAGCATGAGAGCTGGGGGTATTTCACAAAGCAGGATTACAGAGTTAGTTGAATAGCTGTGCTGAGGAAAACCTGGAACAGTTCTTTTTACTTCAGTCCATATTAGAGAGTGCCAGGTTTTACTCAATGCAGTTATGGTATAGTTGGTTATCCAAAGAGCTTTACAATTAATGCCTCTCATTCACCTATTCACATACATGTGCCAATGTTGAAAGGCTGCCATGCAAGCCACCAATCAGCTCATTGCGAGCAATTGGGGGTTGGGTGTCTTGCTCAGGGACACTTCGACACACCCAGGGCAGGGGATCGAACCGGCAGCCCTCTTACTGCCAGAGAATCACTCTTAGCTCCTCATTATCTACCCAAAACAGCTCTTTACACTTCAGTCCATGTTCCATATTTGGGAGAGTTCCGGGTTTTACTCAGTCATCCAGCTAACTCGGTACTCCTGCTCTCTGATCTAGCCTGCTGGTGTTCCATGCTCCAGATTTGGGAGAGTTCCGGGTTTACCCATTGCAGTTATCCAGCTAACTCTGTACTCCTGCTTTGTGATATACCCCAGTGGTGTGCTCCAGTCATCTCGGGAATGACTGTTATAGGCCCCCAACGCTCACAGGCCTCTGGTTAGGGCCGTCTCCCTCATCTCCCCTGTTTGATCACTAGCTGACTCACTAAAGTCCTTCAAAGTTGCCCCCCGCTCACTTGTGATTTCCATTCAGAAGCGCTTGTCGGCTTTAGAGAACTCCAGAATGTAATTTGGTTCAGAGCAAAGAGGAGCCATTTCCTATCATCTCTCAGCTGTATAAAGACCATCTGTGTGTTCCCCCTGCACCGTGCTTCCTGGCCACTGAATATTCATTTCTTCCCCTCGTCAGATTGAATTGGCCTTTAATCCATTTGTAAGGTGTGAAGGCGCAGACATAACTTGACAGTATTGGTTAAGTTAATCAAGGTCCGTGACAGGGACCCGACACGTGCCGGCATCAACTATGCAAAGTGTGCAAAAAAAGCAATTTGATGTACAATAGTAAAAATCCATCAGGCTTGAAGCGGTTGGAAATATAAATTAAGATTAGTTGTGTGTCGCAGTTACGGAAAACCTAGTCGGAGAAGCGAATGCACCGAGGCAAAAAAAAAAAAAGGGAGAAAAAGAAAAGATGCAGGCATTTGTACGAACTGGAGTATTTTCGAAAATGGGTTTTCCAGCTGTTTCAGTTTAATCCACTTATTGTTTGTGTAGTCATATCCGTTTTACAACAAATTGAATAATCCAGGATTGAAGTTATTGCAATTCCTCTTCACGCAGTGTACAGCAGAGTCAAAGCTGCGTGAATCTCGGCTTACTGCGGCTTATGGGAGGGTTGCTTCAGTTTCTGTGTTGTGCTCTTGTGCCGGTTGCACACTTTTGGTGTATATTTAATGAAGCTCTATTCATCATTAAGAACCAAAATGGAAGTTTTCTGTGAAATTAATGGCTAGGTTGCCAGTTAGCTAATTCAGCCAATGGAGGCATGATCTAAGGCATGGTCCTACTTATGGCCTGCATGGAAACCAACATGGCTTACAGCTGACAAGGGACCCTCCTCTAAAGTTTAGAAATGATAAAGTGGACCATGCCGATAGCCATATTAATCTATTACTAGTTAACCCCTTAAGTCTTTTTGCATTCATTTAATTTTTTCAGGGTGCAATTTTCAATCACTGTGGTAACAGGATATACCACTTGAAAGCGTTAAAACTCACAGTTCTATCTGTATAACCTGTTTTAAGATGCCATTACTTTAGCAATAACAGTTCCTTATTTTTATGTGGGTGGTAAAACAAGTGTGGAGGGACCTCACCTTCTCTGCATTTTGGAAATCCACATACTACAAGAAATAAAGTAATGTCAGTATCCTTTTCATGGCAAGTGTCCAGCTGACCAAATAATAGTGATATTGTCCTCAAATCTGAAGGGAGATTTGTCCAGTGTTGTGACTTGGCTCCGTTGTGTTTATAAGTTCACCAGCCACAGCTACAACAATATTTATCCAGTCAAAAACTGAAAATCAGTAAGAAAAAAGCTTCCACATTCACTGTGTTTGAGCTTCTGCAGCTTTGTTTTAGTAATACTTGAAGTAATAAGAAAACAAAACCCAAAGGGTTACCTTTCAGAAGAGACCAGGATTATGTCTGTACTCAAAAGGGTTAAAGAATAGTAACCATTCTTTGGGGGGGTATGTCATTCTTAAGCTTGTGTCAAGAAAATGGGCACTTTTCTTGACAGTATTCAGTCTACACAGTGGAAGGTCTACAGTGTGGACACGAAGTTGCCTAGCTCCATCTGAGAGATGGCAGAGACATTCAGAGATGGCAGAGGCCTCCATTGACAAGTTCAATCTACCGCTGACTGCGATCAATTTTGTGTAGGTGAGCACATTAGCTGGAAGCGGTTATTTAATGGATAAAATGTCTATTTCTGGAGACCTGCCTGTGGCGCCATTCATATTGTTGCCAATTCTTTGTGGCTTCATTTCCGAATGTGCCGATAAATATCTATCGGTGGTTACTGAGATGGTAATGAGACGTCAGTGCCAGAGAGGCATGCACTCCACAGCTGATTGCAATAAACTGTGGAATATAGTTAATTTAGCAATTTCGTTCTCATAGCTCCGGTGGAATATTTTAAATTAATAGAATTCATTTGCATGTACATATGGCTCGTTTATTTTTAGTATTTGCATTCCATTTAAAATATCTGACTGTAACAATGGGCCGCATGAAAGCTGTTTGACTTCCTCCTGCGCTTTAGTGTGTGGTGGGAAATGTACATTAACATTAAGGGGTAGCAACAGCCTGAAATAAATCACACCAAGGTTTTGAAACCATTTCTTTCAGTCAAATTACAGGCGTCCAACTGCTTGTGTCGTTGGCCCTATATTTTGCTGGTTTTCTTGTAGTTAATCTTGCGTGGGTTTGCCCACGCTAACGATATCGTAAAATATGTGGACAAGGGCCCCATTTCCTTTATTATCCATGGCTGGGATATATGAACAATCGAAACGCAACAAAGAATATGATATGTTAATCCAATGAGGAAATAAAACATAAAAGAATAAATAAAGAAATATAACATATAAACTGCATTTGCATGATAGTGACTGTTGAAACATGAATATTAATTATTTCTCCCATGATTGTATGATGGTGTCTTTGCATAGAATATGGATGAGAGAAGCTGAATATGGATGGGTTTGTAGAAACAGAAGATGTTTGTAGATATCTGTGGGTTACGACACTTCTGCGCTACACAGAAACCCCATTAATGTGGATGCTTATGATGGTAGCTGCTGTGGAGGATAGCAGGGGTTTCTTAAGTGCAGGTGGTGGGGGAATCGGCCTGCTGGGCAGCAGCTGGTTTCACAGGCCCATCCAGGGTCCCGCAATGTTCCCTCTGAATACGTGCAGAAGGGAAACAGCCAAACTGTAGGAGTCCTCCTTAGTCTAACGCCACTACCTGCTAGGTGGAAATTGGCACAAACACCGAATGCGTTTCCATCATTTTCCATCCCCCAGCTGAGCCTCATCCTTCTAAATGGACAGCCTGGCTAAATGCAAACACTGAGCTGCTGATGCATCCCAACATATGGCTGGGTGTGTAGCCACCTTGTATACAGTCAGTAAGGCCGGGGTGCAGATAAAATCCAGCCAAAACGCTTGTATAAATATGCCAAATATGCGTGTGAAATTTCCACATCTTATATTCGACTAATCCACGCCATTTCCTGAAGGGGAATGTGTCCGTTGTAGTTATTTAGCTGACACTTTTATCCAAAGTGACTTACAGTTGACTAAGCAGGGGTCAATTCCCCCTGGAGCAATGTGGTGTTTAAGGGCCTTGCTCTGGGGCCCAATAGCTAATCTTATTGCGGCGACACTGGAGCTTGGACCAGTAAAACACATTATACACTAGGCTATAGGCTACTCATGAATGAAGAGAGATTCATTTTTACATTTGCATTTAGCCTGAGATGAAAACATCAAAATGAATCGCCGCCATTTTCATACCAAGATTCCAAACCCGTTCCGCAAATAACCCCTTTAAAGGTGACAGTCCACTATACTAATGGTCTTCTTAATTGCTGCATTAGCTTAGCGTATTAAGTGAAACATCTCTCCAACTTGATATATAGCAGGTAGGGTATAGAGGTCTGCAGCTTGTAGGCTGTTAAGACCGAGCCACACAAGGCGCTAGATTAGGACGCCTCGCTCAGTGCATCACAAGTACTATCAATTTCAGGGAAAGCGGGAGTGTGGTAGTAATGGTAATTGAAGCTGATGCTGTTATGGGACGATGTGACAAAATGGCGCTGGAGGAAGCAAGTCAGAGTGATGGTTAGACACATTTCACAGGATCTCTTGGCTGCTTACCAGATGAAGGTTACCTAAGTACCTCATGAATCTTAAGAACCCGCCGTGAACGGGCCTCCGCAAACGTGAGAGGACCGGGGGCCGCTCCACTCTGTCACTGTCTGTTTGACTGCGGTTGGTGAAGACCTATGAGTGGTACACTCAATTTATCCCAAAGAGATCTGTAGTCACTCGCGGCATGGCTGATGATATTTTCCCTTGATAAATAATTGCATTTTTCTATGATAAGCAACTATTTTAAAGTACCAATGACAGCAATCTAGCAGCGTCCGGGATACAAATTGAATTTTATGTGGACGTAGGCACCTGCACATGTTAATTTAATAATGCTGAAAATTATTTTACATATATTTGGCTGGCCCGCGGAATTTCATCTGGGTATACGCGTCGAGAATGCTCTTTCCCGGATGTGTCTGGATGTGTCCGTATGCTCTTGGTTTCATGTCTGTCACAGAAATAATGCATGTCTTCTAGCAGTGAAAATCTGCATACAAGTGGCTCTGCTGTACGCTCAGTCCCGGTTTACTCCCGGTTCTTCAAATAAATAACCAGTGTTCCCCTCTGACATTTGAGTGCCAAGAACACATGTCTTCGCTTATTGGTTGCTCAAAATGCATTTTGTCTCTTCTCAATTGATGTATTTGCAATACAGTGCCCTCCAGAAGTGTGGTAACTCTAGAGTGAAATTGGTTATTTTTTTTGCTTTGTCCGGTTTTGAAGCCAGTTGGATTTGAGATCAAAAGATCAAAATGACACAAAAGTACAGACTATCAGCTTTTATACCATGGTATTTACATGCATATATTTTGTATAGAAACAGCTGCCTGTTTTTGTTTTGAATCCCACAATTTTCATCTATGCAAAACATTATCATCTGTGCAAAATTTAGTTAATGGGTGACTGACAGGCATTAGCTGTTGCTCAGGTGTTTCCTTTTGCAAGGATTATTCACACATAAGAGTCTTGAGTGTCTGGTCTTGGTTTTAGTGTTCGTTGTCATCTGTGGAGAATGTATTTGAAGTCAGAAGGCATACACAGTCATGAAGACCAGATAAATAACTATGGCTTAAAACAACTAGTCTGTAAGCTGAGACAAAAGAAGACTTTGTTGAGAAGGATAGCACAGAAACTGGGTATATCAAGTACAGCAGCTTACAGAAGTCTTGAAAAAGAGAAACCACTGGTGGATTCAGAAATAAACACGCCAAGGAAGACAACTGCAGTTGATGACAAGCGAAGCCAATGAGCTGTGAAAAAAAAAACCCCTAAAAAGACAGCCAGTAAGGGCAGAGAGCAGAATTTGAATTTGGCAAACAAAAACAGAAACAAACCAGAAGAGTTTTGTGGACTGGTGAGCCCAAAATAAATGTTGGAAAGTGTAAGGTATGGAGAAAGGAAGCAACAGCCCATGACCCAAACATACCAACTCATCTGTGAAATATGGAAGAGGAAGTGCCACACTTACTGTGTGCAGTTCCGGGGACTGCACTATAAGATAGATGGAGGCGCTGGAAAAGGTTCAGAAAAGGGCAAACAGATTGACTCCATGTATAAAAGATAAAAGCTAAGATTCTTCATCTCTTTAAGTTTAGTAAACAGAGACTTAGGGGATGTTTATTTGAGGCTTTTAAATTAATTAAAGGTATTAACAAAGTGAACTACAGCCAATTACTCACAGTGAGTTTGGATTGCATGAATGGAAATGGATAAATTCCCCTTTAGTAGTAGTTGTAGAAAAAAGGCAAGCATTGCTGGGCTGAATGGCCTGTTCGCGCCATAATGTTATGTTATGTATTGGGCATGTACAGTATGGCTGCTTCTGCTTTATTGATGATGTAATGGAAGATGGCAGCAGTGAGATGAATTCAGAAGTGTACAGAGAGATTTTATCCAACCTCATTGACCAGCGCTTCATCCTGCAGCAAGGCAGTGACCCCAAACACACTGCCTATGCATCCAAGGTATTTATCAGTGGGAAGGAGTAGAAAGTTTTGGACTGGCCAAGTCAGTCATGATTTAAATCCAATCAAGCATGGATTTCACTTGATAAAGAGAATGCAGAAATGCTCCAAAACAAAGATCAACTGAAAGTGGCTTCAGTGAAGGCCTGGAAAGGCATTTCCAAAGAAGATACCAAAGTTTATAAATGCTTAGCTTTACTTTCAAGTTCATCTGTCAACTTAATTTTGCACTGCTGAAAACGGAGGGACTCCTGTTTCTGTAAAATGGTAAAACGTACAGTATAACCATACATATAAATACCATGAAATAAAAGCTGATTGTTTGTGCTTTTGACTCATTCATATAGTTGACCTGAAATTGAAATGCCTCAGTAAAAGTTTGACTCCGCCATTACCCTACTTTTGGAGGGCACAGTACAGTTTGAACTGGTTCTGTCTGCCTGTCTGAGGTTCAGAAGTTTGGCCTGTAACCTGATCTTGAATGTTTGATTCATCATGGGCGCTGACACTGTACATCTGATGGTACTTGACCTGAATTGCTTTTTTAAATACAAACCTTTTTAAATGGATGATTTTGAAATGGTGAGCTACTGTATGCAAACCATCTTTGACAAGGGTGCTTTACAAGCCAATAAATTAAAATAATGGATACTTGTGCCTTTAGTAGACTGAGACGATTAACCAATGTTAGATCTCTTGAAATAATGCACAGCAACACCAATGTAGATGTTAGTTCATGCCCTCCGAAGCAATCTGGCTTTGATTAAATTCAACAACGGGAATTTCCGAGGAGCACGTTGAATAATGTTGGATATGAGGTCCAGAAATACAGAAATGGGTAAACAATGTAAATCAATACCATTAGTGTCAAAAAGATGGAAGACCTACATTCAGCAACTGTACTTGGCTCTTGGTTCAGAATGCACATTAATATAAGTATTTTACTGCATTTGTTTATTTGGTGATTTGCTGTTTCAGGTTATGTTCCTATGCGTTAACACACCCGTTTAATGTTATTTTACGTTTCGGAAAAGTGGAAAGAAAAGTGTCTGTTTATTATAACAGGAGAACGGTTAGTTGTGTTCTACGCTTAAAACAACACTCTCCACTTTGTCTTTATTTGAGATGCAAACCAGGGCTGATCAGTAATGACAATACGCAATGTGGTAAAATGATCAAAACCAGTGTATATAGGACTACGGTGGACCCACGGCAAATACATAGGCATTAAATCGACCAAATAACTCATCACCACTTCGCAGGACTTTATTTGCATGTTGAGAAAGACAAATCAATATTTGTCCTAATGAAAAGCAAAAAATACTGTACACTCAAATCTCTGTTACCAAAGTAAAAAAAAAAGGTCTTTTTTTGTGGCTTTTCATTCTACAGCCATGAAATAAAAGCTTTTTAACACTTGTAATGGAGATTTGAGTGTTGTTTTTGTTTCATATGGACTAGCGCCCCATGTTACACTGAGCACCTCTCCAATTCATTGCAAGTAAGCCAAGGTAGCATTTTCTTTTTTCTTCTATTTTGTAATATTTCTCGAAATATTTGATTTAAATACTGTGTAACTGGTGGGATTACTGAACTCATCACTGTACTATAATTGTGTGTCAAAGGTAAGGACAAATGTTGAGCAATACTATTTTAATTTTATAGTAAAAATCAAGTTCACACTGGTCAACTTTTAATAATTGAGGCATGCATTGTGTTTCAAATGCATGACTATTTTATTAAAACGGCTGTTCAAAGGAATGCTGGAGGAGGCCAGCCACTTCAGGCACCATTTTCACTGACCTTCAACAGAAATTCACAAATAAGACTTTCACAAGCTCCAGATTCAGTATCTTTTTCTGTAAACTTTGAGCTTTTTCCAGTTTGACTTTGGTCCGGAAAACAGAAGGCTCCAGCTTGGCTGGCTGTGAAGAATGCAGTCTGAGAAACGACCGATATTAAAATTCAGCTCGGCCCTTCTCAGCAAAATCACATCAGCGCTGGGCCTTGTGTCGGTCCGAAACGGCTCCATTTTGTTTTTCGAAACAAAAAACATCTGGGACGACAGATGGATGTGACGAAAGCATCATTTTGCGAAAGGGTACGGGGAACAGTTCCCGCTTATCTGGAAAGAAGTTCCTCACACAGCAATTTATCTTGACTGAAATTCAGCTTGGCCCTTCTCGGCAAAATCACATCAGCGCCGTGCCTTGTGTCGGTCCGAAACGGCCTTTCAACAAGGCTCCATTTCGTCTTTCGAAACAAAAAACATCTAGGACGACAGATGGATGTTATGGAAACATCATTTCGCGAAAGGGTACGGGGAACAGTTCCCGCTTATCTGGAAAGAAGTTCCTAAAACAGCTATTTATCTGGACTGAAATGTGTGTCACGGGTCTCCTCTTCCAGCGCGGCGTCTCGCCTCGTCTCGCCTGCGCGGCCGTCCGCGCCAGCCGCTGGGAGGGCCAAAGCTTCGGAGACGGCGTATTTTTAAACACCTCTCATGTTTGGTAAATTATACATGGTCCTCTCCCAGAGATCACAGAAGTGGAGCAGCAGCCTGCTGGGAATGCCAAGGGGGAAGTTCTGGTGGCGTTGCCTCCCGTCCGACACCGAAGACGAACTGCTTAAAATGACGGAAAAGGGAAGGGTGGGGTGGGGGTGGTTGCGTGGGCGGTTTGGGGGCGAGCTTTGATTGAAAAGTGGGAAGGAACAGGAAATAACAGGAGCTGTCTGAAATAACAACGGCGCTCACGAGTTTTGACGTTGCTCGCCGTGCCGTTCGCTGTAAATGTTTTCTAGGCCACGCGGGTGGCGCTATGTCATTATTAGCTACATCACTCATTCGAGGGGTCACCGTTATCCGTGGAAACTCGGGTAGCTCGCTTTTGAAATATTAGCCATTTAAACTGCCGGGTATTTTCTGAGGCAATTTGAGTTCTAGGCACCTTGTTCAAGGTTGCGTCAGCTAAACCACATCTGGGAATTGATCTCGCAAAGTCGAGTTCCCAAATCAATTTTGCTGGCCGCTGCAGCATATCTGTTCAAGCGCCTCTTTTTACTCTCTCTCGCTCTCGCTCTCTCTCTCTCTCTATTTTATATCTCATCTATATGATTTAGAAATATGCTTCTGAAATTCAAATGAATTCAGGGTATGAGCTATCCTTATGAATGCATTGGCGTAAAGTGCTTGCGAATGTGCTAATGGACCGTGGTCTCTCTCCTTCTCTCTCTCTCTCTCAGGTACGGGTGAGGTGCTAGTGAAGTGTGCACTGAACCACATTCAGTGCCTTGGCACCAGAAAGTGCATTCACTACAACAAACTGTGCAACGGGGCCAGAGACTGTGACGATGGCTTCGACGAAGGAGATCACTGTCGAGGTAAGCACTAACATGGCTGCTGATGAAAATGGGGTTCATACATTGGACTGTGCTTTGTGAACCCCATACTGTTTGACTGAGTACAATTTTATTATTATGGGTTTAATCGCACATTATTTTATTATGATGGACATAAATTCAGTCGAGACTATTTTCCATGACGCATGTCTGCATATACTGTATGGATATCAGCCTTAATCAATAAATCTGTTATCTACTCACTGTTACTAAGGCAGTAAATACACAAGTGAAGAGGAAAAAAAGGAGAATCGTTTATTATATGACTGGTGTTGACAGCTTAATTAAAAGCGAGATACTTGGACCTCTTGCGAATTGTGCATCTTGTAAAGTAGTTGACCTGCGGAAGTTGACCTCTCGAAGACTGTTTTATTAGAAGAAGTATTTAGAAGCGCTCGAGGCAGCCGCGGAGAACCGTCACGTTTTCGACCGCGGTCGCGCTGTGAGGCCTGGGCCTTGTGCGTGGGCAGAGCGTGCCCTGAACGCAGGACGCCGTTGTTGACAGTAATCAAAGCTGTGATGGCATGCCAGGCTCTGACACATTGTCTGGGTGGTGTTACAATGCTGGCTCGAAAGGCGGTGCTGGACGGCTGCCCGGATTCCACACGTGCTCGGGCCAGTTTGGCCAATCGGAGCCCTTATATACGCGGATCTGGTAGGGTGTGCGCTATTCTGTTCAATGCGCGTGCCCCTATAGGGCAGCAGTGGAGCATTGTGGGGGACTGGGCTGTCACCTATGTTTGATTCCCACAGACAGGACCCTGCCATTGTACCATTGAGTAAGGTACTTCACCTGAATCACACTAAATATACAGCTGTATAAACAATTTGTATGATAGTAGTAATAATAATAATAATAATAAGAAGAAGAATATTAATAATAATCAGTGGTGGACGAAGTGCAGACATCCTGTACTTGAGTAAAAGTATGAATACCCTTGGTAAAACCATACTCGATGTAATTGTACTGTGAGGTAATAAATCCCAGTACTTTTAGTTTTGATACTGAAGTACTTTTAAAATAAATTTAGGTAGAGCAGCCTTGGCTACTTTTACTTTTACTCAAGTACGGGATTTATGTATTTTGTCCACTACTGATACTTTTACTAATAATATAATATAGTTAAATACCAAAAATGTGAAGTGAAAAAGCTACCAATTTACGTGTTCTTAACCTGTATGAAAAGATATGGGATTAAATTAATCTGTACTCTTCAACCTCCCTCAGCCATTTAATGAAGGATAAAATGTCCAGAAGTAGGCTTTTATGGGTAGGAGGATATTGAGGAGGAAAAACATATATTAAAAAAGTATATGGTATGTTGTCAAGTGCTTTTTTAAAAGAAAGTGCCTCTTTCTGGACTGTATGAATGTGAGCCAAACGTAGCATATTTTCTTCATTCTTGTGTTCCTTGATGTCAGTGACCTTGACAACACAGCAAAAAAAAAATGAAAAACATTTTCTCTGAGGCCGGTTCGCCTGCTGGCTGTGGAATCTCTCTGTTCCTCTCTCTTTAATGAAAGCACTGGCGCATTATCTTGGAGGTTTAACAGAAAATGTCACTTGAATATAAAAAACCCCGACCCTCTACCTAACAGCGTGAAGAGGTGGGGGTTGGGGAGGGGGGAGAGCCCGGGCGTATTAGTATGGATGTATTCCAAAATATTGATTTGTGAATGCGGCGCACGTTGCCTAGGAACTTGCTCAACTTCCCTAGCTGGCTCACACCGTCCTGTAATAGCACGCTTTCTCCGGCCTTTTCAGAGTCAAGGACCTGAGACGATGTCCGCAAACGGTGACAAAGCTCAGGGGCATAATTCGGGGTGGGGGGGAGAGTTAGTTTCACCAGCAGATGGGATGAGGGTGGAGATAGAAAGGGGGGAGGGGTGTTACAAGGCCATACGACATGAAAGGGGGAGAGGGAAGGGGGGGGGGGTAGGGGGTAGGGGACAAGCCGTCTTGTGCATACTTCCTGTTAAGGATGTTCTGGGGTGGGGTGTGTGTGAGGTTATTTTCACAAACAGATGGAATGTGGATTGGGGGGAGGTGGGGAGGGGGTAGTGGGGGTTAGGGGATGGTGCGGTCTTGCGCACGTTCAATGTGAAAGATATTGTTTGGTGGGGTGTGTGGTGTGTGAGGTTATTTTCACAAACGGATGGAATGCAGATGGTGGGTGTGTTACAAGACCATAGAACAAGACATTGGGGGGGTGGAGGGGGGTTGGGGGCGGTGCGGTTGTAAGGATGTGGCAGGGGAATATGTGTGAGGTTATTCTCACAAGCAGATGGAATGCGGATGGTGGGTGTGTTAGTAGACGTTGGAAGGGGGGTTGGGGGCGGTGCGGTGTTAAGGATGTTGCAGGGGCGTGTGTGTGAGGTTATCTTCACAAGAAGACGGAATGCGGATGGTGGGTGTGTGGGTGTGTTAGTAGACGTTGGAAGGGGGGGGGGGTTTGGGTGTGATGTGGTGTTGGATGTTGCAGGGGCGTGTGTGTGAGGTTATTATTTTCATAACCAGATGTGGTGAGAATGGAGGAGGGGGAAGTTACAAGGCCGTGCTAGAAGAAGTTGGGAGCAGGGGAGGTTGAGGTCTCTCACACTCCTCACGTGAAGGATGCGGCCGACTCCGCCGGAGTTTATTTTAATCAGGGCCAGCCAGCGAGCCGGCTCTCGGCCCTGCTGCTACTCCTTAACACCGCGTTACTCACGCGGCAGTGGCATCCTGCCCACTACATTTCCCACCTCCAGAAGAAAGCGCCTCGCATGATGGATTCGCACACATTATAGCGCACCGGAGCTAGCGACAGCCTGCCGGGCATCTCCCCCCGCCGCGGCCCTCGTGTCAGCCGTTTGTTATTAGGCCGCCGTTCGAGGACAGGAGCCGCCGTTTAGCCCGTGTTCCCGGGCTTAGTACACCCGCACGGGGAGCTGGGGGATGCATGCAAATCAATTAGACGGAGGGCGACTTAACACCGCCGCGACTCCTCTCCGTCGTGCTCTTTCGCCCGTACCGTACCGTACCGGCAAAACCCTCAGGACCGCCGTGGCGTTCGCCCGGTGTTTGTTTTTTTTGTTTTTTTTTCCCACCCCTTACTTTTTTTCCCCCCTTCCTTTGGCAGGAGAGAAAAAGATTCCGCGGTTTCTTAAGCGTCTGGAGCATAAATGATTAAACACGGAGCGGTGATGTATTGGAGCGGGGAAAACCTTCAGCGTTAGAAAATATGCACATTGTTGAAGTCCCACAAATATGTGTGCATTTAATTACAGCCTATCTCGGGGACCATAAATCGTCCTCCCCCCCGTAAAAAACTATCACGACATTATTCAGCACTGCTGGGGCTTACTGGTTGTCGAGAGAGGTACAGACTCTTTTGCATTCTGTGTCAGGTAATAAATGGAGGGTTCTGCATCGACTCCAAACAATTAATTTAGCCTGTTACTTTATCCTCATAATTGCACTATGACTCCAGCCAGAAGCTATTAATCGGTATGTATATATTTTTTAGCTTGACAGTATATAGCATAGTCAGTCTTAAGAGTAGACTGCTGTATTCCATTTTTAATCTGCGCAATCCTATTGATTTTGTTTCTCTGGAATTCGGCTGTGGCTAACTCGCAATGAGCCGACTAGATCTCCTGCACCAGCTCATCCAAAATGAATTTCATACATTTTCAACACCGAGCTCATTTAGTTGCTACCACATGATTGGCTGATTAAATATTTGCAGTACCAAGCTGGTGTACAGGTCTACCTAATAAAGTGACCATTGAGTGTATATTTAAATAATTTAAATGGTGAAATTGAAAATGTGACTCTGGTCTGTGTGATATTTCTGGTGTTGCTGGTGTTGTCCTTTTGAGTATAACTTCCCAAAATGTAGCATTATATCTTGCAGGCAGGTAAGGAATTATTGGTAGTGGGCCTCTTACGTTCCTCTGGGAATATACAACAACAGATGCTTTGTTCCAATGGCGTTCCAACCAGACCTGGGTCAAATATGCAATTGTTTTGCATTAAATCTCCTTTTCTGTCATCAATTGATCTTGTCTGGTGCAACTGAGGCAACCAAGGAGACTAGAAGACATTATTTCATAGATTCCAGTAAACCAGGCAAGCTCAGTAAAGTGTCGAAAAATTTGAATCCAAAACAATTATGTAATTGACCAGGTCGGGTTCCAACCGACACTGCATCACTGTAGTGTGCTTTTTATGCATGTTCAAAATGGTGACAGTGATGTATGCATGTGTTGATAAGTGTACCCACCCCTCTTTAATTCTTCATTTCCAAAAGTGCTCTTGACCACAATTGAGTCTGAACCAGTCATGCAGCAACAATGATGGGTCCACCTCTCTCTCATTATGTTCCTCATACTGAACGGTCCTTCACACATACTGTAACACCATCTCTGTAAGAATGGAGCTTCATGTGTTTGTGGGACCCGTCTCTGTTTTTATTCATTTGTGCATTTTTACTGGTATTAGTGATACTGTAAACTGAGAGGAAATCTGATACTTTGAAGACAGCAGCACTTGTAATACTGAAACCCCACGTACCGTTGAAATTAAAAACTCAGCCGATCAAAGCGCAAGGATCTTATCCGATAATGCTATAGCAGTCTGCTCGCCCTGTTCAAAATGATATCATTGAACAGTTCGACGAGAATCCAAGGGCTTTTCGCGATTGTGATTACCAGGAGGCTTGACTGATGCGATGATTGATTTATAGATTTAAGTGGGGTGAACTTAGTGAATCGCTTTTCCGAAAAGAAACGGGAAAGCTGTGAGTTTGCTAATGTTTTAAGAGGGTTTTCATTAGACCCATTATACCTCCTATTGAAGTCTGATTCATGCAGTCAGCCAGCCAGGCAGGTGAAGGAAAAGTGGCTTTTAAATCTACTACACTCTCAGAAAAAAAAGTGTTCTTTGGTTTGTCTCCATTGGGTAAGATTTTTCTATTCTCCATGGAACCCTCTTGGTAGGTGTGAAAAGAGTGAAAGCTCCTAGACAGAACCATTTTCCCTGACAAAGAACCCTTGAGCTACACAGGCTCCCTCTATGAGTCACAGTGGAGCTTTTCAAACCCTTCTTCTGAGGCTGCGTCCTGGTGTGGTGACTAGCTGTTGCCATCTGCATAATGAAATATTTGTGACCCGATGCAAGGAAACCCTTCACGTTGGCACATAGGAGTTTACTGGAATTGCGAGGGCCCCCAATCAAAATAAAAGGAGGAGGTGGAGTCAGTATTCAACATGCCCAAACAACAGCCTCGTATTGCACAATGGCCGCCGCCCAATGTTTTGGCTATGTCCCTGATCAACTTGTCCTGAGTTATCAGCCTCGCAGTGGCCTGCTTCACTGGCATTGACACTTCTTTGATCCACACATTGAGAGGCAAGAGCGACAGACTCCAAATGCAAATGTTATGCCTGGAATTGACTCTAGACCCTTTGTTCTTGTGCATGAACTGCAGCAACACACAGCTAGCCAAGAAACAGCTGAGCAGCCAATTGCCCAATTACTTTTGTGTTTGAGTACAGAGCCAAAACCAGAAAAAAAATGTCACCGTCCAAATGCTGACTGACTGTACTGTATATATATATTTTTATTTTCTATTGTAAAACATGGCACTTTTTCTTTATGGTCCCACCTGTTGTAATCACTGCATACAAGATGTGTACATAAACTTTGTGGGAATGTTTTACAGGAGATTTGCTTGAAGGACATTTGAGACAATGTGCTTCAAATCATGGCCCCTTGAATCTCATAAGTCACATATTTTGATTACCAGCGAGTTCTCAAATAGAAGTTTCACGGCAGGGATATGGCTAAATTCTCCCCGTTTTCATGTTTGTGTTATTTGTTTAACTGTATGCTGTGTATGACTCATGTGTTTGCTTAACATTGTGCTACTTGTCTGTATGCTATTGTCCCCTCATCAGTCTGCTTTTGTCAGTTCTGCTTTGCCCCTCTTGATATACGTGATATACCTGCTTATACCTGCTTATTGAATAGCGATGTATTGTTATGACCTATTATGTTAGTTGCTTAATTTGATTGTTTTTCTCTGATGACTTGTCTTTTAAGCTGTTTTTAATGGCTTTTCCTATCTTGCTGGGACTGCAGTTGAAAACTAGCCAGTTGACTAATATTGGCTCATTTACAGTAATGTTGGATTAATGTGCACTGTTCCTGTAAAAATAAACTTGTAGTTAAATAAATAAAATTCTTAGTTCTCGTGATGCTATGCATATACACAAAGACTCTTAGCAAAGCACCATGTAATCTGGGCCATATGGAGAGACCAACAAATACGTTTTTGGGCGGCAGGGTAGCCTAGCAGTAGGCAAATTGTGTAGTTGCTGGTTCAAGCCCCGGGTGGGCACATAGGGATGCTGACTTACATCTGGAGAATTAAAGTTGAGTCCCTAAAGGAAGAACCCTGCTGTTGGGCCCTTGAGCAAGGCCTTTAACCCAAAAACTGATCCTGGGGCTGTTCTCTCTCTCTCACTCAACCCCACTTGCAAGTGTTCTCTCTGGCATTTCTCCCAGGACGCCCTTGAAAAAGAGAAACATGTTCTCAATGGACCACCCTTAGTTAAATAAAGGATTAAAACATATATTATTCATGGGTTCGTTCGCACAGGAGAGAGGGAGAGGAAGAGGGAGAAAGCTTGCAGAGAGCATGCTCTCTTACGCAGCGACACCGTGGCTACAGTGACACGGGGAAGACTCGCTGTTTGCGGCAGCACCGCCTGGCATCACACCAGCGTCCCTCAATCGATGTACAATGCCTTTTTTCACTGACAGTGGTGTTAGTTAAATTTCAACCGGGTTCAACGTTATGTTTTCATTTTCCACTAAACCTAAAAATATTTTTATGTGTTCTGTGACACTGTGGAAGTATCATATCAACTAGGTTACATACTCACTTGTTTTTTGTAGAAACATGTTACCGTTCATAGCCTATTGATCAGAACAGGTCAGGCAGTCAGCTTGTGTGCTGGTATTCTTTCATTTAACATGAAACTTGTGGCAAATGTTACAGCATAGCAACGATGGTGGTCGTATTGATCAGAATAAGCTCGCCAGCTTTAGTGCCAGTTTTCCCTTAAATTAAATGTAAAATTGCAGGTAGCATTTCAGGCTATTGTATTAACGTCTTCTGTGACAATGGAACTAATGAATGGGGAACTAGAATTTGAAAGGCGGGACAATGTCAGAATTCAAATCTGCTCGGTTCCAGCGGGGCGGTGCTGCCAAAGGCTCGGAGATGAACTTTTCCGAGCTTCTGAGCCGCACCGCACCATTTGAACCTGCGCTGCGGGCTATCCCTACATGCCTTGCAAAGGCAGCCCCCCCCCTCTCACATTGAAAATGAATGGAGGCGGTGCCGCCACTTACTGGAGCCGTGAGTAGCGCATCTTCACCGTCAAAGCGCAAATACAGAGGCTCTGCAGATGTGCCGGCTAATTAACCGCGTTCGCTCGTACGCGCGGCAGGTGCGGAGAGCAGAAGACCAACGTGACGGAAACAAAGCCACGAAGCAGAGCGCCCTGGCCATATGGTGCCTTCGTCGTCTCGGGGATTGGGGCTGGGAGCTGACTGTAGGTGACTTACCACTGCTTTTCACCTGCCCGTGTAAGGTTCTGTGCGCGTTGTAGCATCGCTCGCTCGTGGGAAAGATGGGTTGTCAGGTCTGAGGCCTGGATGCACACGGTGAGACTTCGACGATAAGCCTGGGCTTGCCGAATGTTGTCCATGTTAATCTCCTCTCCCGGGCACTCAGGTACACGGCCCTGTGAATGAAATGAGCTGTTCCCCTGTACACAACGGGCTTGTAGTCTCTTCTGCTGGGACTAATCTCACTGTAGTAGCCTTGGTTGTAATCAACCTTAGTTGATCTGAACCTGTTTAATGAATGGAAGTTGCGTATGTTTGTGTGTGTGGTGGGAGGTGAAAACTTGGAGGCCCCATGTGTACACACATAGACTCTTGCACACATCCCTGGTCTCTGCACTGATAGCAAATTATTTGACTCACGTATTCTTTTGAATTGTTAATTCTGTATGTTTTGAGGTGACTGTAGTTTTTATGTCCGTACTGCTCCAGGAGGGACTTGGCATTAATCGTGTTTTATTGACGGGAAACAAAATACTTTTTGTCCGCTTGTCTGGGGGAGGATTATATGTGGTTTTAATTACTGTCATTTCATAATCTTTTTCAGTTGTGTAAATTGCAACACTGTAATACATCAAAGAAAGGTGTCTTTTGCAATGAGACGTTACTTAACACTTGGATTAATTGGACCGCAAGCTCTGATGTCAAACATGCAAAAATCTGCCAAATAAAAATAATGTCGGCATTAAGCAGAAGCTCTTATCCAGCATGACTTGCACAGCTCAGTTTTAAAAAATACAATCCATTTATACGGCTTGGTATTTACTGAAGCAGTTCAAGTTAAGTATCTTACTCAAGGGCACAACTGCACCACCCCACCTGGGAACTGCACCTATAGCCTTGGAGTTATGAGCCAATTTTCTGCCCTAAAAGCTTTTGTATTGTCTTCGGAAATGTCTCTGTAACAACACGGTGTAAAGCTATGCTTTTCATTTTGTTACTGTGCTACACTATACTGTAGTATGCTATACTATTCCCTGATTGAGTTGGAGAAAACATTTACATTTTTTGTTAACATTTTTGTATTTTCACGAATTTCTCGTCCTTTTTGTGTGACTCAAACACCAGATTCAACAAACGCTCCTAACTTCAGATAACTGTCCTAAATGAATATATCAATTTTAATACAGTATTTGTGTTTCTGTAGATGGGTTCTGTCGGATAGGAGGCCAATGGGGTTAACAAGAACAAGGGACGTATTCGTTTTGGCAAAACATAATAATAAGGCTAACTGTTGATAAACTCCTCAACGGTACACTAAAATATGTTTCTGAAAACATTTGAGGCAGGAAATAGGCAATGATTGCCGAATATTGATTCATATTTGACCTGCAATGCCTAGTTTCAAAGTTGATCTGAATTTGATCTGAATTTTGTGAGCCATGTATGCAAATACAGAACCGCCAAATTAACCACAGCACTCCATCAGACAC
Organism: Conger conger; assembly: GCF_963514075.1. Taxonomy (NCBI): domain Eukaryota; kingdom Metazoa; phylum Chordata; class Actinopteri; order Anguilliformes; family Congridae; genus Conger; species Conger conger. Next base: position 60,950,614 of record NC_083762.1, read on the forward strand.
TCAGCAGGTACTGCAAACCTCTCCATAGAAAATGAATGGAATGAGTTTTCATTTTGATTTTCTTCCTACCAAAAATGTTAAATATGAGAAAATCAGTGAACATGCCAAGTTCTCTCAATGGTCTCGTATTGTGGAAAATTACATTTCCCTTACTATGTGGATTAAATGGGTTGAAGGTGTTAGAAGTCGAAGGTGTTCTAAAAACACTGTGAAAACGGTGGGTGCGTGCTACACATCAGTGGTGGTAGCAGGCAAGTTACTCTGTCATCACTATAAAGTGCTTTGAGTGTCTCGAAAAAAAGCACTATGTAAATGCAAGAAACTATCTATACTATAGACTGAATGAGTCCTGAACAGGCACTGAACGTATAGTTGTCCGGTTATGCTCAAGCAATAATATTCCTGTCCTCCTACACACTTAATATACACTTAATCCACATTATATAAATCATTTGTGTACACAATTCATGTACTGGTCAGACACTCAAGAAATATTGTAGAAATGTGAAGGTTTTTTGTTTTCATTTCCACAAATCTACACCCCAAATATTATGAACATCACTGCAAATGTCATTGTGTGCAGAATTTGTACCTTTCAGAAACAGTCTTTGTGAGCAACCTGTATTTACAGCCAGGAAATATGACAGAAATATACTATTTTATTAAATTAGATTTTTTTATCTTTTGCATTCAGCTAGATAAATGAGTTCTCAAAAAAAGGGAAAGTATGTTTCATACTCTAGTGTAATCATTTTAATGAGGGAAAAGGGAAATGTGTATCGAAATGGACTAGACCACCACATTTCAAGTATGTGCATAATTGACTTTTTCCTGAGCATTCACCAATTATGTCAGACCCATAATGCCTGCCTGGGCTTGCCTCATTAATGTGTCCATTCCAGCCTGCTTTCACTAGCGAGACATCGCTTGAGAAACAACTCTCCCAGTGTTCTTACATTACCATGATTAAGTATGCCTTATTTTGCCATTTGTGCCGTTTTGCTGTTTGAAGTGACTTTTCTCCATTTGCCTTTTAAATAACCCTCCGATTCATGCACTGTGCACTGGGTAGAGGAAGAGATGGGTTTTTATTGGTGAAAACAGGTCTGTCTGTCTTGCATCTAAAGGCATTTTCCACAAAGGCTCTACTCATTTTTAAAAATGCTCTCTCTTCTCTCTCATATTTGTAATGCCCAATAGTATCTATCAGTTGTGTATATATCAGTCAATAATATAGCAGTCATGTACTGTATATATGAGTCAGTAATATAGCAGTCATGTACTGTATATATCAGTCAATAATATAACAGTCATGTACTGTATATATCAGTCAATAATACATAATTTGTGTACTGTATATGTCAGTCAATCGTATATGTCAGTTGTGTATATAGTATGTCAGCAAATAATATACTGTGTATCAGTGGCTGACATCTCAGCAAATTATTCAAGGGCAGATAAGCATGCTCTCTCCACTGAAGTTTGTGATGTCAGCCACTGCTTCTTATGACACTGAAGTACCCAAGTCAGGCCTGCACAGACATTAATCATAGGAGGACACTTTGAGTGCAGGTTAACAGGCACACTTGCGGTCACCTACCCGCTCCATCTCTACTCATTTTAGAGTAGCCATTTTGTTTCTGCTGAACAATTTGTCACACTCCGTGCTCCCGTGTCCTCACGTTTTCTGTTTCCTGCCTTTATTTTTGTGTTTCTTGTCCTTGTTTGCTTTCCATAGCCTTTCACTAACCTGTGTCTCATTACCTGTTTACCTGCACTCGCAGCTGTTAATCATCTCAGTTCATTTGTCAGTGTATTTATACCCACCTAGTTTACCTGTTTCTTTGCCAGATTGTTATGTGTCTCGACCATACTCTCCAACGTTTTTCCACCAGCCTTTTCCGCGTATTGACTCCCTTTCTGTTTTTTGGATCTTCCTTCGTTTTGTTTGACAACCGGCCATCGGACTTTACCTGCATCTTTGGATTTCAATTATTGGATTACCTTTTCCTTTTCCTGGTTGGACTGCCTTCCCATGTTTGAACCTTTGCTTGTTATTTTGACTATGAGCTTGATTACCTCTATTGTGCCTGTCTGCTGTTATTGGACCACTGCCTGTCTGATTTCCGTGTCACCTAATAAAAATACCTGTTCTACCAAGCTCTGGGTTGCGATGGGTTCTTCGGTCCTGATACGATTCAAATCTATTGATCCATTGTCCCATCCGTTCAGTACACCTCATAATGCATGCATGGGTCATGTACATCTGAGATGTCTCAATGAGAAACATACACTATGAGGAAAAAAAGTTTTTTTTTGGCTTGTCTCTATAGAGGGACCCTTTTTAGTTTTTTACGGAACTAGATGTGAAGCATGAAAGCTCCCAGAAAAAAAATAACCCTTTGAACTAGATTGGGTTCTTCTGCAGAATTACAGGGTTTCTTTTGGAACCGTTTTTTCATGTGTAGCATGTTTCATGTGCATCCCACATGGGACACACACACACACAGAAGATCACGTCTACACCTCATACATTTCTCCTTCATGTCGCATGGTGTTGATTTGACTTGACTGATGGGAGAATGTTTCCCGATTTCTCGTGTGGATTTGGTAGTGTAAGGTTGTCAGAGTGAGGTAGGGACTATTGGGAAGGTGTTAAATTTGGAAGGTATGCGACCCAGTAATTCAGTAAATGTACCTGTGAAGAAATGTACTAATTAAATTAACGATGACTTGAATTAAAACTCCACCAAGTGGCGACAGAAAAATACAACAGTCGTTCAAATCTCTTTGTTCAAAGCAGTTCGTTTACATGAAATGAACTATGGTTAAATAAGATCAAATACATGTTTCGGAGCTAACTATATTATTGCAAGTGACATTATTACTATTATTGCAGAATATAAATTGCGCCCAGATTTGAACGATTTGCATGATGATTGGTAAAATGAATTTCATCCTGGAAAAAATGAGGATGCAACATCTTTTCCATCTTGTGTTAAATACTCAAACATACACACTTCATTATTCATTGGCAAAGTAGCAACAGGCATTAGCAAAGTGATACTAATTGCATTCCATTTCTGGAAAGGATACGTTTATGAATAAATGAATGAACTAAACAACCGTCACACTGGAACACAAAGCAATCACACTCATGTAATCCCTCTTCCCCCTCCCAATCTCAGTACTTTTCAATCATCGTGTTTAATTAACTTTTCATTACCGTTAATTTAAACAAACAAACAGTATCTTCCCCTTCGGGGGAACTACGATAAGAAATGCCTCCCCCCCCCCCCCCCCCCCACAAAACGAGCGTATCTATGACAACAGGACAGCCTATGTCCTGTTTTTCTATGGTATTTAAATGACAGTTCTCTGCCATCCATAAGCCATTAGCATGTCACTGAAACAGCTTCTGTAAAGTTGAATGAAAGACAATGTAAACTGAAAACAACTTTTTAGGTAGTTTTTTTATAAACTTGCCTTTAAGGTAAATGAATGCGTATGAAATTGTTTGTGATGCTTAAGCACTGGAAAAAAGTTATTTTGATATGTTATTTCACACAACTCAAACTTCGTTTTCATTTGTCCCCCAGGCCAGCGTGCTATTACTGTATAGGACATTAAGTCATGTTAGATTGATTTATACAGCACATTTAAAATGACTAAAGTGCTGTATAATTTCAAACACTATCCATATATGCAACAAAAAAAAAATCCACTGTGCTGCAATAATAATGCATAAAGATACACCAAAAACAGGTCAGATCAATGATATTTGAAGTTGTATCTGGATGGTGCAGACCTGATAGAGAGAGGCAAGTTTGTTCCACAGTCGCAGTGCGGTCACAGCAAAAGCCATCACCCTTTTGCTTTCCGTGACCGAGGAACAGATGGGAGCAGTTGGGTGGAAGACCTCAGCGACCTGGGCAAAAAAAATATGGCTAAAGGAGATGGGAGATGTAGGGGGGGTGGCTAAACCATGAAGTGCTTTAAAAAACGAACAAAAAGATTTAAAAATCAATCCTAGAACTAACCTGGAGCCAGTGCGGAGAAGTGAGAATTGGTGTAACGTGTTCAAATTTTTTTGTACCTGTTAAAATCCTTCCGGCAGCATTTTGCACTAGCTGCAGGTGGCGGAGGGATGTCTGGCTTAGACCGAAGTACAGGGAATTACAGTAATCGAGGCGAGATGATATAAATGCATGAATAACTATTTCCAAGCTGTGAAATGAAAGTGAAAATTAAAAACCAGGGAGTAACAAGTGCAAATGTAACTGCCTTGGATGAACTGTACGTGTGGCACTCTCCAGCCAACGACAGACATCTGCTTGGTTATTATTATCATTCTGAAATTATTTAAACTAGGGACTCTAAATGGGTACTTCACAGTCACTTTGATGGATGAAGTATCTTATCGCGATCATGGTGCATTTGTTTATGCCCACTGCTGCTCTGATGTTATCGTTCCCTTGAAAAATTGTCAGTTGTTTATGAAACGTTAGCAAACTGGGTAAACTTGAGAACTCATTCTCCCACCAAATGCGGCCTCAATCAATCACCCCTCTTCCGAAGTCATTGTAATCTAATTTTTCAGCCATGAAAACCATGGTTATGGGTAACCCGGTCTGTCCAGCTATTGTTCACAACCCTGTGAATGTCGGAATGTTATTTTCTTAATTGTCTTAATTTTATTTATCCGGTTTCTTTGTGTATACAGATCCCATCATTTGCCCAAGTGTTTCTAAAATTGAACACTCAGGTTATTAGGATATGAGTCTACTTTGCAGCTTTTATCCTTCATTTTTAGTAATGTAATTTTAGCATCAAGTGTGTGATTGTTTTGGAAAAAAAAAAAGAAACCATGTTGGCACAAATATTATGACAGACTTTCAATAAATATTAATTTTATCTCTGCGCCGCATGTTTATGCAGTGTCTGCCTGGATCTTGTCAGCCAGGATATTATTATGTGTGGTGTCAGGAAACAATCTGGCAAGATCAGATCTTATGACAGTGACTTTTCCCTTTCACAGGAATGCGGATTTAAAAATTTAAACACGGCATGAATGATTTATGTAACCGTTCTCTCAAGCCCTTGTCTTCAATATTTGAGTGCACTTGGAGTCCACTTTAGTACATCAATACACAAAATCTCGAGCGCTGAAGGATTTATGATGCCATATACAGTCAAATAAATCATTTCCCTCATTAATTCTGGAAACGCATTGGTTTTATATATTTATATGTGGAACATTTACATTTATATTTTCAGAAAGGTTTTGAACTTTTGCCAGGTTCATTATTTCAGTATGCTCCAGTGATAATCTGAGGAAATGTGTTTGAATAGGTTACGAATTGAAGCAATCTTTTCTTCACACAGTTGAATATGCACTTTAAAGCAAAAGTTCAATTTATTTGAAAGCAACAACTGTCTTAAGCCTCAAGGCTGAAAATAACAATTAAAGGAAACGATCTATGCAAAAGAAGATGAAAAAATACATATTTGAAGTGTGGTAATATTTTAGCACAGTACCTCTTGAATTTTAATTTCAAGATAAAGCACATTTGAGATGCACTGAGAAATTATGAATAGTAAAAGCCAAGAAACGGAAATAAATAAAATGCATATGTAATAGCCAAATAAAGATTAAAGATCACATTGGGAAATTGTGTTTATCAGTGAATATGGAGATTTGAGTCTTTACGTCAAATAGACTGTTTTCTAATTCATTTAATTAATTTAAATAATCCTAGAGCTGACTAAAATATGACATTAATGCCCCTCTTTCATTCCTTTTGTGTCATTTTCTCATTACTAGCAATGCACACATGTCATTTTAAGCCTATCCCATAGGCAAAAAACCTTATTTTGGGGTTTGTGGGACAGACTAGTATCAGACCTGGGTCAAATACGTACAGTAATTGCTTTGGAAAACGTATTTTTAATACATTACTGTGCTGAATTAATTTTGCCTGTGCAATTGGACTAGCCAAGAGGACCAGAAGGCGGGCTTGAGAGTAATTCATAGGTTTCATTAGAGCAGACAAGTTCAGCAAAGCACAGAAAAATATTTGAATCTGAGCTGCAGCGGTAATTATTTCACTTCTTATGCAGTTGTCACAGGCAGAGGAGGAGTCTATTGAACACATTGAGATGGGGGGGGGGGGGACCCTGACTGTGAGCATAATGCCCCAATATTGACATGCATGACCACAGTTAGTGGGCTGATGCGACCTGCACGTTACATCTCCCTTAGCAGACGGATGCGACCTGTGCGTTGCATTTCACTTAACGGACAGATGTGACCTGTGCATTACATCTCCCTTAACAGACGGATGCGACCTGTGCGTTGCATTTCACTTAACGGACAGAGGTGACCTGTGCATTACATCTCCCTTAACAGACGGATGCGACCTGTGCATTACATTTCACTTAACAGACGGATGTGACCTGTGCATTACATCTCCCTTAACAGACGGATGTGACCTGCGCATTACATCTCCCTTAACAGACGGATGTGACCTGCGCATTACATCTCCCTTAACAGACGGATGTGACCTGCGCATTACATCTCCTTAACAGACTGATGTGACCTGCGCATTACATCTCCCATAACAGACCGATGTGACCTGTGCATTACATCTCCCATAACAGACGGATGTGACCTGCGCATTACATCTCCCTTAACAGACAGATGTGACCTGCGCATTACATCTCCTTAACAGACTGATGTGACCTGTGCATTACATCTCCCATAACAGACTGATGTGACCTGTGCATTACATCTCCCATAACAGACGGATGTGACCTGCGCATTACATCTCCCATAACAGACGGATGTGACCTGCGCATTACATCTCCCATAACAGACGGATGTGACCTGCATGTTACATCTCCCATAACAGACGGATGTGACATGTGCGTTACATCTCCCATAACAGAGGGATGTGACCTGCACATTACATCTCCCATAACAGACGGATGTGACCTGCACATTATACCTCCCATAACAGACGGATGCGATGCCAGTGCTGTATTTGATCATATGACCGTTTTTCAAGACACATGACCGTTGAAATGCATTGTGACTCATAAGCCTTTCTGTAGGTTTTCTATAGGGCGCCTTTGTCCATAATGGGTTAAATACCACAGTTGGATTACACTGTGTAAATCTGTACTTGTGTTTTGTAACTCTCAAGGATGACTCTTATCAGGATGACTCTATCAGTTTATTCAATATGAAGTGTCAACATGGAATTTGGAAATGTTCTTCAGAAGAACATGAGCAGTTTACCTAATGTAACACGAAAATATACTTTCAACTTCATGTTACAGTTCAAAGGCATTGCAACCTTCTAAGGGATCAGCAACTCCTGGTCCTGAGAACTGTTCGTTTTCCACACTCCCCTTTCTTCACACCTGGGAGTTAGGTGTGAAGACAGTCTGGCCAATCAGTAGGACTACTGTAATTACCCGGAAGAAAAGAAAACCAGGGTCGGATTTGGATTTGAGGGCTAGGGTTCTGCTCAACAGGGATCATGAGGCCTCAATGGCTTCTTTATGTGTTGCTGAATGTCCAATCACAAAGCGGGTGTGTTACCCACCTGAGATCCAGGGACCTCTCATAAATGGTTTAATCGTAAAGTCGTACGAGATTCCCGTAACTAGCATTGAGGACACAGGTCATGACCTCTGTATATTTTTTTGTATGTGTGTGTGTGTGAGGTCATGACAAGCAAATATTTCCACTTCAGAGTTCGCCAGATTGATGCATTTCATTGTTAAATTTGTTCCAGGAAATTTTTATTGTAAAATTTTCTTCCAGGGGAGCACCTGTTCAACCACTGACCTCTGTCTTTTGCATACAACCCTGTGTGTATTGGAGATGTAAAGCACACATACAGTACACAGAATGTGTAATAGATTTGCCCATGAAATAAAATAAAAAAATTATTAAAAAATCACATCTTAATCGCATATGTAATTGAACAGATTCCTCCGGCCGTAAAAATAACCAGAAGGCAGGAGTTTAATCTGAGCAACATTGCGATGATTTTAGTGCCTTCTGTAACAATCAAGATTCTCCCGCCTGGATCACTCAGACGGCTAGAGACTCAATTACACCCGCTAATTACGGAACGGGCCGGTCGCATCCCGAAATGTCCAGTAATGATAGAGGCCAAGAGGGCCCGCGAAAGGAAGGGCGTAATTAGGCAGATGGGATGGCAGGTCATTAGACGGGGGCCGCGCAGGCTCGAGCTGAGGGCCCGCGTCCTCGGGGCCAGCGGCACAGTGCTGCAATCACAATGATGTCCGCGCCATCTGCAACGCGTCCCGGCCACAACGGCTGACTGCTGGTGGCCGCCGTTTTTACGGCTTAAAATGGCGGAAGGCTAAAGCCTGGTTCTCTCTGTAGTTTCGCTTCTGTCTTATATTTTATTCAATTATGCATTAAATACGAATATATACAGTATACAGAGGTATAACTGACACTGAATTATAGATTTACTGTGAAATAAGGAGCACTGTGAGTGTGTTATTATGCAGTAACGGAAATTGTTCACCCCAAAGTGAGTAGAAGCCTGCCAAAATATCTGTCACTCGTCTCCAGCTCTCTTTGCTAAATAATTGGAGATGGGGCTTTTGCTGACTTTATGAGAGTGAGAATGTCAGGTCTTATATATTTAAACGGACTACCTGGCTTTACTGATTCTAAACCTATTTATGGATGATTTTCCCATGTACATTCTCTGACAAGAGCATTCTCTATCCATATTATCCTCTGCATCACTGCAGGCTGTGGGGTATGCACAATCCCTTCGTCTTCCTCACTGTACATCACACACACACGCACACACACACACATACACACACAGATGAAGGAGGGGGAGGAGAGAGGGAGGGAGGAGAGAAGAAGAGAGGGGCGAGAGAGAGTGAGAGAGGGAGGGGGAGAGAAGGATGAAAGGAGGGAGGGAGTAGAGAGAAAGGGAGGGGAGAGAGAGACAGAGGGAGGGATAGAGAAAGAAAGAGATTCAGAAGGCAAAGACCAGCCTAATTTAAGGTTTTCAAAGACATTTTTGGGACATGAGTAGGATACCAATATATATTTTTCAGGCCCAATATAATGCATGCAGCCACAGATTTAAGAGATAAAGTTAATTTTTTTTTATTGGCTTCAATCACATTTAAATGTTAAATGTAAGCTGGTGTTAGTGTAAGCATATTTAAGGAAGTTCTAAATCCAGGGTCAGAATCTGGACCCCAGCAATATTCTTTTAGTCTGCTAAATCCCCCTCTCCCCAAAGTTGCTTTAGTTTACTTAATTGCTTTTCTCTTATTGGTAGCTAGCTTAACTACTTCCAGTGTTTCAAAGTAGCTTCCTGAACACTGGCTGTCTACTGGCTGTAGCCTAGTAGCCTAACTGTGACACGCTAACATCCTATGTAGCATCCCCAGAATCTCATCCAATCAACAAACAGAGATAATTCAACTGATAACAAGAGTAACTCAACAGATATTGGTGATTTTATCAGATTGAATTAAGTAGATTTTCTTATATAGGCCTGCTGCTCAGATATGTCTGTAATAGTTTTTATGTGAAATCTGTAATGTAGGCCTAATGCTAGGCTTATTAATTGAGCAGCTACTGTATGTTTTGGCCCACCAACTAGCAACTTGAAAAATAAATTGGCCTGAGGCCAGACTTAGTTGCCGACCTCTGTTCTAAGCTATGAGGCTATTTAGAAAAATTGGTATTTGTGTAATTAGTTATAAATAGTTAACGACAGTCAATGTCGTGTTAAATATGTCTCAGGGGCACCAAAAAACTGTGCTATTTTAATGGGTCTTGTCAAGCAAATGCTTGATAATTAGTGAAACTGTACAGAGAGAATATACTGTAAGCTGCGTGTGCTTCAGAAAACCATCGACTGCAGGCTTGGAGTAAGAATATCTTCATCTGCATAACATGTATGATGTGGGGTTTGCAATAATTAAGTAAATAAATAAATAAAACTGCGACAAAAATTATTTTGCTCATTTTACTTCAAGAGTAATTACGTAATTGCACTCGTTCTTTCAGCCTGGGTCTATACAATTCTATACAATTGTGAAATATGTGTTCTGGGGTGGGTAGAGTAGGTGTGTCCATCTCAAAGTATTCTCTAATCCCTCAGGTACCGGCAGAGTTTAGTTTTGTACTGATCCATCACTGCTAGCTGGCTTGCCAACTTCGAAAACGGGCCATTCAATTAAAAATACTAATTTGTGGGCATAAATAATCTTCCAACTGGTTATCTGGATATCTGTATCAAACATCACTGTCATGTCACGATTTGGGCAAGAGTACCCTGCAGATTGCATTTTTCAAGCTTCATATGCAGCAGAACAGTTTTTTTTTTCATGCCAATCTTATATTACTTCATAAACGTTGAAACAATGGCATGTATTAAAATGTTTCACCAAGTAAAACAAAGTAGGCGTATAATCACGTTTACATCTAAAAAAGTTAGAGTGTAATTACCCTTTCAGGAACATTATAAGTTGGAGTGCGGTCGGGAAGGTTTGTGTGGACTGGCTGAACGGTATGCATTAGTGTGACTGAATGATGCCAGACTGAAGGGTCGGGACTGTAATGTGTCCGCATCTGTCTTTTCGGGACTGCGGTGTAATGGCATTCTAGCGTGAAGCCATTTATAATACAGGTTTGATTCTCCGTTGAACCTTTGAGATTTAATGAGGAAGGGATGGATTACCTGCCATAATTAGCTGCTTTGCTTGGGTGCAGATAGCAGAACATTAATTTGCTGGTGCATATGGTACTAAGCTCCCTTATCTGGAGTTTAATACCTCTGAAGAACCGACAAGATCCTGTGTTCGGGCTCATCAAAATGTACCTCAGAACAAAACGATTTGGACAAGTATTTGTGTTCTTACACAGCGATATTTGTTTGTTTAACCAAACACCATATTACGTGTCGTTATTTAGCTGATGCTTTTATCCGAAGCGACTTACAGTTGATCAGACTAAGCAGGGAACAATCCCCCCCTGGAGCAATGTGGGGTTAAGGGCCTTGAACCACCAACCTTGCGGGTCCCAGTCATGTACCTTAGCCAGTAGCCTACAATATGTCCCACCGTATTGATAGTATATTTGTGGAGGGGGGTGCTTAAAGGCTATCGCTTAATGAAATTGTGGTAAAGGCCACATTAAAAAAATGAATTTAAAGTTAAACAAAGTTTTGTAGGATGTGGCACACCTGTACAGAAGCACAAATGCAATAGTGTACCCCACCCCCTCCAGCCCCAGCATGTGTGTTCATTCTTATGTTTATTTTAGCCTCTTGGTGCTAATGGGTGTTGAGTGCGGCTTGTTCCGGGGATTTGTCATGCGTTACACAAGTGCATTTGAAGAACCATTACATCACTGAATCCACCTACTTTCCTCCTCAGATAGAGGCCCCTTCTTCCTGTACTGCAAATCGATGCGAAAACGGTGATTGCATGAAATGTTCTTTTTTAAGACAATATTACTTGTACAGTTGGGTAGTTCAAAAGCACTGCTCTCTTGTCCGATACACCATAAACACATACTGCAGATGCTTTCACTCTTGAAGTTCCCAAACGGAAAGCTTTTCACACAACACGTTATAGGGTAATTCTCTTTCCATCTGTGTCACATTGAACATTTCTGAAACATGTCTAATATTTTTTTTCTGCTGTTAAGAAAGCAATCATCTCGGCGAGAGGTAGGTTCAGTTGGTACAATGGTGCGATTTGGGGACCAAATGCTTTTGTATATTTTTGAAAAAGGACAGAACAGTGTGGCTTGTCAATCGTATTTTGAGTGAGTTTTTTGTTTTTATTTTTTAAATTGAAGACAGCTTCATGCAAAGTTCCAGTTCATGCAAGATCCTCTTGAGAAGCATAGTTAACAGTCCCACATTCTGCTGTTCTTTCAACAGCATCACACACTTGGAATGTGTTTGCTCCCAGGCTTCGAGGAAGGAACATGCCTTTATCTGGGTTTGATTGCTTTGCCTGGGGTAATATCTGACAGACATAAAGCATGGATTGACAGGAGATTCAGACAAGTACTTCAGCTTCAGTTTCTTTGTTTTTCCATTTTTATCACAATGCTTTCATTTGTAAGCTTACATTGCATGGGGAGTGGGGCTATGCATTCTGAGCTGAACAGCTTGGCTTTAGTGCTGGTCAGCAATAACGGTTCCTTACTATTAGCTACAGTATGGGAACACAATGGCTATGGCAAACACACACATACACACACAAACAAAACAGCATCTCTGTGCATCAGCAACTCCCACCAGCAATGATAATAATCCGCTGATAGTCCCCTTAGGGTTGTCCTTTACCTTCTGCAATCCCTGAACAGTTGGTGGCATTGAGTTTCATTGCGTGGATAGCAAACTATCTATAAATCATGGAAGTTTCTGGAATCAGCAAGAGAATACCGAAGGGATGGTATCTCTCACAGACTTATATAAATGTTTATCAGGTTCCTTTACTCATGTAACAATAAATAATGTAGCATACAGAGGAATACATTAAATATAAAATGGAAAAAGATAATCATGTTATCTTTTTTTAATTAGACCATATATAATTAACATGGACAGATGGATTTGGCACCATCCCAATTTGCCTATTGAATAAATGTGTCCTGACTCCAGTCCTGGAGGTCCACTGTGTTGCAGGATTAACTCCAGTGCTGGAGGACCACAGTGCCTACAGGTTTAAGTCCAGTGTTGGGGGACCACAGAGTCTGCATGTTTAACTCCAGTCATGGAGGACCACAGTGTCTGCAGGTTTAACTCCAGTGCTGGAGAACCACTGTCTGCAGGTTGAACTCCACTGTTGGTAGGCGGCAGTCTGCTGATTTTAATGGCGTATTTCAGCACAAGTGATTAATTGAAGTGACTGTCTAAAGAATCCACACGACTTGATCTCAATGCCCTAACCCTGCTCTTTGAAAAGAAAAGCACAAATGCCAACAGACACTGAGGCCCTCCAGGACCCTATGTGTAGGCTTGAATAGAGGGAGCCATAGCTCTCTGTAAAGTCAAAACTCTGATTAGATTTTGTGTCTGAAAGGGCAGTGGACAACCTTGCCTTAGAAGCAAATCTGAGAATTAGTGTTGGATATCAGTCCCTCAGTGTCTGGTTTCTGTTCATATTCTCTTTCACCAAATGAGAATCACGGCATTTACTGTACCATGCTGGAAATGTTACAGCCTGAATTCATGGATACATGGATTGTGTGTTGTTCAAGGACAGGTGTGAGAGTCTAGACTTCTCAAGCCCAAGTACATGAACAAAAAACAATCTATGGAAAAAAACACAAAAGTGTTTAATAATAATTGTAAATGGAACCATATGTGCTGTCTACCTGCATAGCACCCAAACAGAGCGGAAGAGCTGTATTCAGCATAGGGGACACAGGTAATGCAGTTAATCTGCCAGACATAAGACTTTTAATAAATAGTTTCCAACTTTCTACATGTCATTAGGGAGACCGTGCGTGCCTGTGGAATGGTGTGACTAGTTTTGTTTATCAGATATCAAAGTCCTCATTGCCTGTCCACATCTTAAAATATTACTTCTAATTAAATGTTGTTTCTCAATTTGAATTTTGAGTAGGTTAAGTAATTTTGTATTTCAATAAGGGCTGTATAATAAAATCCCTGGAGGCTGAAAAGTGTAGTCTATTACCACCCAGACAGCTCATGTTTTGCATGCGAGGCTCTCCGTCTTAATGTATCACTGAGTTAACAGGATGGACATATGATGAAAAATGAAGCACAGATGAATCTATAAATCTTGTCTTACTGCTTTCAACCCAATAGTATGGCACATGACAGCTTCCACTCCCCTCCAAAGCCTGTTTTTCTCAATAAATAAGTAAATAAATAAATAGTTTTTGGGGTTTCTTGACAATTTTTTAATGCAATTTTGTCAAAACTGTGGTGCTTGAATTCCCCATGGAAACACAACACTGAAATGTGTAGGAATAGGAATATACATTCACCAAGCACTTTATTAAGAACACCTCTACACTTACTTATTCATGCGATTATCTAATCAGCCAATTGTGGGGCAACAGTGCAATGCATACAAACATGCAGATACGGGTCAGGAGTTAATGTTCAAATCAACCATCAGAATGGGGAAATGTGGGGTGTCTCGGTGGCGCAGCCTGCAGAGCACTGACCGCATGCTCATTGTGAGCTGCGACGTCAACGGTTCGAATCCGACCGTCTGACAATTTGTCGCATGTCTTTCCCTCTCTCTCGCCCCATTCTTCCTGTCTCTATATACTGTCCAATAAAGCTGAAAAAGGCCTAAAATATATCTTAAAAAAAAGAATGGGGAAATGTGATCTAAGTGTCTTGGAATGATTGTTTGTGCCAGACAGGGTGGTTTGAGTATCTCAGAAACCGCTGATCTCCTCGGATTTCCATGCACAATAGTCTCTAGAGTTTGTAGAGGATGGTGCAAAAAAAGCAAAAAAATAAAAACATTGAGTGAGCAGCAGTTCTGCGGGCAGAAACGCCTTGTCAAAGCTGACATGAAGGTGCCATTAATGCAAATAACCACACAGTACAACAGTGGTATGCAGAAGAGCATCTCTGAACACACAATGCTTCAACCTTCTTAGTGGATAGGCTACAGCAGTAGAAGACTTAATGTGTAAAAGTGTAAAAAATATGTGTAATAAATACCTAATAAAGTGCTCACTGAATGTATATTTTAGCACATTATCTCAGAGGGTTCTTTTTAATGTGTATTAAGTACAGTGCATGGTTTACACACTGTTGGCCATTATGAAAGCCTGGGGTGGCAGTGTACAATGGATAAAAAAGCTTTCTTTGGAACTGTAAGTTTTCCTGTCCCCAGGTGAGCTGCCACGATCTTATATTATTAAAACCTACCTATACTGTAAAATTACAGCTTTCTAAATGAGGATAAAAAATGTCTTTAACTGAAATAGAAAGAACTTCAATGGCGATTCACTGAGTGCCTTATACTGTATGTTCTATACATACGGTATAGAATAAGTACATATTTTCATAATTATACAACCAAAAATATTGGTTGCCATTGCATTCTGTATAATGTTTGGCCTCTGACAAAGAAGCTAAAAAAAAATAAAAAAACAGTAAAAGGACTAGTTTTTTAATCCAGTCATAAGTGGACTTTAATTGCTGTCCAGGAGTGACATATCTGAAAATAAGTGAAAGTAAGTTTTGTCTGTATCTGTTAAGAAGTACAGCTCAGTGAAAGCATCTCCTATTTTCTCTGTCAAGTTGAGACTGCGGCTCTTTCTTTCTTTTCATTGCAAAGTCATCATTTGTTTTGTGAGGGGAAGAAAGGAAAAAACACATGAATGAAGCTCTCACAGCAAATGAGCGTACTCGGAAATAACAGAGGTTCAGCAACTCTTATTTCCGCACACTTGGGTAGCCGAGGCATATGAAAGACAGACAGCCCGTTTTTAAAAATGAAGCGTTCGCGCTCCTTTTGAAGTGCATGAAAGAGTCGCAGTCTAATGAGCCTGGCCACTGATTTCAGATCAGTTTACAATGCTAACGGCCAATCTGACAGAGTCTGTAGGACTGCAGAGAGGTGTGATAATGGAGGGGTGGAGAAGGTGAGACCCTACCCCGGAAGATGGACGGGAGTAATCCGATGACTGGGACCTGGAAGGTTGGTGGTTCAAGCCCTGGTGTAGCCACAATAAGATCCGCACAGCTATTGGGCCCCTGTCCATGGCTCTTAACCCTACATTGCTCCAGGGGGATCATCCCCTGCTTAGCCTAATCAACATGCAGTCTCTTTGGATGAAAGCGTCTGCTAAATTTCATACCCCACATCTGATGAGCTTCTGGCGCTGAAGGAATTGGCTTAATGGGCTTTTTCTACAGCTGTAGTCGATTATAGAGTAGCGGGAGATGAAAGGCTCAACATGCCAATGCATCACATCATCACCTGTCATGTGTGCTAATCACAGACAAAAATATCTGGACTCGTGTATCGCATCATGTTAGATGAACACTCTTTAGGGCTATTTATTATCCTGGGTGACTTGTGTAGTTTGTGTGTTATGTGTTCATGGCCAGACATTGCGGTGTGGTGGTGGAGTGGATAGCACTGTCACTTCACAGCAAGAAGGTCCTGGGTTCAAATCCCAGCCGGGGCCTTTCTGTGTGGAGCTTGCACATAGGTGTCCTCCAGGTACTCCGGTTTCCTCCCATAGTCCAAATACTTGCAGTTTAGGGTATTTGGTTGGGTGTTAACATGACATTGCTGCAAAAGATGTGTGCGCTCAGTCCCTGTGTAAATAAAGGTTTATAAATAAATCAATAATTTAATGAAGCAATGCCAATCACGTTCCATGATCACTTCGTTCGATCGAAAGGTCAACCTGTCACAGGTTTCGTCCCACTACACTCCCAGAAGAAAAGGGTTCTTTGGCTTGTCTCTATAGAGGAACTATTTTTTATTTCTTTATGAAACCCTCCATCATACTGTAGTTCCGAAGCGTGAACGCTCCCAGACAAATAACCATTATGCCTGACAAAGAACCCTTGAACTAGATGGGGTTCTTCCATGGAATGAAAGGGTTCCTTTTGGAACCGTTTTTCAGAGAGTGCAGGACCACTGCTGGTCATTTTTGAAAGCGCTGGTAAATCTGGTACAATGGATAGCCCTCTTGTGAACATTACACCTTACATGATGATCACTTTGCAGCCACAACATATAGCAGTGGAGGACATTAGTGTTACTCTCAGGAATACAAAAATGCAGTAGGTCTGTGTAAATGTCTGTTAAAAATGTGACTGTGTAACAAGAGAGATATTTTTGCCTGAGTCCGCGGTGGGATTTGAACCCCAGCCTCTGTCGTCCAAATATATGTTAGACAAATGCGTTACTAGTCAGCTCAAGACGAAATCATCATCAGGGAACGTTCTTGCGGTAACCTGCTGTGAGCCTTCTCTTTCCTGCACCTTGACATACAGTACATGTACAGATATTGTTTTGAAGCACTGCCCTCAGCTAAATATGATCAATTATCCGATGCGCTTTTATTTTAAATTTGATAAACCCAAGTTCCAACATTGTGTACTGCAGTTACTGGAACTGAACTGTAATACAGTGTTCTTGAGACCGGGGAGGTAGGAGGGTACATGCAATGACAATACAAATCAAACAACAACATTCTCTGACTCCTGTGCATATACATTATTGACACCATTCTGTCAGCATGAAACAAATAAAAATATGAATGTATTTATTTGTGTAACAAGAGAGATATTTTTGCCTGAGTCCGCGGTGGGATTTGAACCCCAGCCTCTGTCGTCCAAATATTTCTTCGACGTACGTGTTACCAGTCAGCTCACGACGAAATCATCATCAGGGAGCGTTCTTGCGGTAACCTGCTGTGAGCCCTCACTTTCCTGTACCTCACTGTGCTCACTGTCCATGCATGAACTAGTCAAGCTAACTGTGCTCGGCCTGGATTTTTGTCTCAATTTTCCATCCTTAATTGCAGAAATGGATGTATCATTAGCAGGTGACAACTATACCGTGCACCAGGGATCATCAAATATGACCCTCGAGTCCAAATCCAGCCCTGGTTTATTTTCTCCAAGGTAATTAACTGAACATTCAGTGCTACTGATTGGCCAAGACTGTCTTTGCACCTGACTCCCAGGTAAAGAGAGGGTGACACAAAGCTCTGAAGGCCTCCTGTTATACTGTAGGCTTGGCTGTGCCACGCCATTTACCCTTATCCATTTCAAACCTTAAATCTCTTTTTATTCATCCGTGATGAGGAGTTACTGGATAAATGATCTCGGTGAGAGTGGACAGAGATGATGAGAAGTGCCTATTAATATACAGTAAGAGGCCTGAGTTTCCACTCAGACTCCTCTTCGAAGTGAAGAGTAGAAATAAACAGCTCCACCGAATGCAAAAGACAGCTGCATTTCTTGAAACTTTCTTAAACCGTAAGCATTGTACGTTTCACCTTATCGTTACATGATTTGCAGGGACCTGAATCTGGATATTCGAGAATGTTTTAGCCTTGGTGAAAGTAGTTAAAGGGTATAAAATCATCAAACGTTCTCCATCCAAGCATATATTAATAGGCCTTAAATGTTTTTCATATCCCTTTGAGCTGAAAGCCTAATAAAAATCCAGTCCTTAATGATTATTCCGGCTCCCTTACTGCCTGAGTGAATGTGCGGCTGAGGTTACAATAAGTTGATTTCCCAAACAAATGGTTCCCCGAGGTTTTTGCTTGCATCTTGTTTTTTTTCCACTTCACTCAATTATCTTGCTAAAGAAAGCATTACCATTTTATTCCTTCTTAACGGCATTGAAAAATGCATTATACAGTGCCTTTGCACCATTCAATTACAAGTAGTGTGTTTTCGACTTGTAGATATAATGAAAGGGAAATTAAGTAGATCAAAGTTGACATACAGTACATGTACAGATATTGTTTTGAAGCACTGCCCTCAGCTAAATATTATCCATTATCCGATGCACTTTTATTTTAAATTTGATAAACACAAGTTCCAACATTGTGTACTGCAGTTAATGGAACTGAACTGTAATACAGTGTTCTTGAGACCGGGGAGGTAGGGGGGTACATGCAATGACAATACAAATCAAACAATAACATTCTCTGACTCCTGTGTGAATTCATTATTGACACCATTCTGTCAGCCTGAGACAAATAAATATATGAATTGCCAAAATGTATTTATTTTTTCTCAGCATCACAGACAAGCTAGGACCTATCATTTCAATTCTTCTAACCATGGACTTTATACAGGCCTTCAAGTTTAGAGTGCAGTCATGACAATACAAAATCATTAACAGTCTCCATGGCTTTCTTCCGAAATGCAATGCATTTTAGAGAATGCCATTTTCTCCTTAAAGCATTTCAATCAAGCTGCCCAAAGTCGTGCACAAAACATGATTCATTGTAGGAAAAATAGAGGTCAAAATCAAGGAAACTGGTCTTGTCTTATCATATATTTCTGTCTGACAGGAAGAGAACAGCATTTACCATTTTCATTTTCCAAGGTTGCTGAAAGAATCTTTTTTGGAAATATTTTGATTATTATTTTAGTTTGTGTGATCCTGCTTTTAAAAGTGACTGGAAGTTGCAAAGAAAGTATCTAGGACACCACGGAAAAGTAATTCACATTTTCAGAGCAATGGCCTTGGATGTTCTTCGGTTAATGGAAATACACATAGTACACAGACAGACCATAGTTGGCTGAAAATTTGAGTCCTTGTGGGCAGTGACAATGGAAAGTTTTATATATATATATATATATATATATATATATATATATATAAAAAGATTACTTCTTTACTCAACCATTTGCTATGGTCGTCTTGTAAATGAACTCTGTCCGCTCCCATTGAGTGTGTTTTCCTGCTTTCCTACTCTCAGACCTAACAAAACCACAAATATTTGTTGTAAAACTGTCTAAACACTTGAGAGATTTTTATATTGATTAAAATAGACAATAGCTCAATATGGACGTTGTGCACTCCAACTGCAACCACAATGTCAAATCTTGTGCCTGAAAGATTTCATATCCTGAGATCTTTGATGCCCTGACCCAGGGCTGAATGCGCAACATTGATCACTGAGCAGTCAACAGGTGCCTGAGATGGCAAAGATGACCAATTCGGCCATTTTGTTTCCAAGGCAGATGGTCTCATCTAACCTGAAATAATCCTTAGCAAATAATTCAGAGAGGTAGAAGGTGGGATTCCGGCCCAGGCTCAGAACATTCCATGAGCTAATAGTCTGCTAGTGCTCTAATCTCTGCCAAAATATGCGAACGGAAACAAATTAGTTTATGTAAAGGCATAAAAATATGTCCCAGAAAAATAAAAAAGATTTAAGAAAAAAGAGTCAGTGACAAAAATTTTAAATGCCACAGTACGGCACAGAATGCTGAAATATATTGAATGCAGAACATTAGTTCAGAGCTCGTTCGCTGTGTCAAAGGAGAATTACATTTACCTACTGCTAAAGGGAAAAAGATGGGTAAAAACACAGAATATTTCATTCACAGTGTAACAGCCTCCTCCTTGTATGGAAAGAATATGATTATATATGCCGTATTAGGCCTTGGCACATAACATAACATTGCTGGGTATGGGAGGACGATTTCAGCATTTTCTTTTCAGTAGCTGTTAATCAGCTCTGAGCTTTTCAGGGTTCACTTAAACCGTGTGAGACTGCAAATCGTTACTGACAGTGTAACGGTAGAGTATGAAGTGTATTGCAGGGGATTTGCTGCACTATAATCAATTTTTCTGCACTTAACTAAATTTAGATTTGTTCTGTCTGAGAAATAAGACTAAGAGTGATGAATCAGATTCAAGACAAACTAGATGCAACAGCAGTGGAAGGTTCTAGTTGTTTGTTTTCCTGAAGTACACTTCACATTAAATATAGGCCATACTGTAAGATATTATTCCATGATGAGACCCAAAACCGCTGCAATTAGCCCCATGGCTTCGTGCGTTTCTTATATCACCCGGTATGATACCCTCAAATTGTATCTGACAGTCTGTGCTTTAACCTCATATTCATGGTTTCATTTATACAGTATATGTGCTGGGGTACGGAGCCAAAACAACAAAAATTGTGTCGCTGTCAAGCATTATGCATTGAACTATGCAGGTGTATGTTAAGAGATGTTCTACATTGTTTGCTGGATTACTTTAGATTCTACAGTCACCCTCCAACCTCATCTTCCCTCAGACAGAGATCTTGCCGCTTATTCCTGCTGGTCAGGGGGATACTGTAGCCTAAGGGTTAGGGAACTGGACTTGTTCCTGCCAGGTTGATTCCCATGCCAAACATTACTGTTGTACCCTTGTGCCGGTTATTTACCCTTGACTGAATTCTCCAGATGTATTAATGGGTTTTATGAAGAGAATGTAAGATTTGTTCAGCCAGTCAATCTGTATAACGGCTTCTGCTAAATGCCTAAAACACAAATGGAAGTTTGTTTTATTTCTCGCCTGTGGGAACGCCAGCGTTGGCAGTTATTGGTCAGTTCTTGTCCTCGGATCAAAAAGCTTTTACAAGTATGCGTTCCGCGTCCATTTTATTACATTGCAATAACTTCGCTGAATACCGAAGAATGTTTGGACAAAGAGTGCTTTCAGTAAGCTTGTTAGTGCGGTACTCTACCGTGCGGTCCATCAGAAAAGGATTCAGAGCATTGTTATTATTAATGTGTCTATGAATTATAGAAGCGCACGATACATCCAGTCTGTGCCTCTGCTTGCAGTGGTTGAGTGTGGTGCCGATCTAATACCTCACAGTCAGTAACCGGCTCTCCATCTGCCACAATGGTCCCCAATTTGAAATAAAGCTGTAGCGCTAATGGCTAATGGAGCACTAATGGCACAATGTGCTGAACTTTTACTTTGCTCACAGAGGCACAGAGGATTAATTAGTCTCAGCTGTTGCTGAGTGTCTGACTATTGTTAAAGTGGAGTGGGGGGTGGAGGAGGAGGAGGAGGAGGGGGGAGGCTATTAATTTATACCTTTTATTTGTATCTTTTCAACTGCAAATATACGACTTTGGTTTGTTGCAATACTCTCTATAAACAATGCTAGACCGGTGCCATTGTGTTTACTTTCTAGAGCCACTTTATAAAAAATAACTAATCTGAATAACACATTAAATTAAAACAAAACTGTGCTGTATTGTATCACACCGGTCAAACTAGTGGTTTATGCAACAGGATTTGCTAATGAGAGTACTGCATTTAAAATTCAACTCCTTGGTTTCCAACACCATGTCCTACTATGTTAAAAATCAATCCTAGATTACTTTATAGTTACTGTTAATTAACTTGTATTTTTTTCACTCAGTTGCCAAATGCCACACTAATACTTCACAGTTTGCGAGTTTCAGGCCAGCGGTCATACATTTACATAATTATAAATCTAAGGTGCTGTCTTTTTGTGCATGTATTTAGTAAATGTGTGTAAAAGTGCCCAAACCCGTTTAGAGCGTTCTGACTGCACCAGTTCCAGCCTGATTTTAGATGATAGTTTTCACTTTGTCAGTGTGCTTAAAAAAAAAGAAACCCAGAACACATCATGCAGTCTGCAGAACCACAATGCCTCGTTGCTGCTTTTAACAAAGTCTCCAGAGCCTCATGTCAGGAAAGGGGAACACAAGTGAAGTGCCTTTCTGTGACTGGCATTTTTAAGGGTGCAGTCCAAAGGGAGTCTCGGGCGCCGGGAGAATAATATCTGTATTTCTGCAGTGCACCATCAGTGTACAGTGACTGTATAGTCAGGGTTATAACTGAATTAAGAACAGCGCCTAACACTTCTTTTTTTCCAATTGGCTCAGTCTGTAAAAGGCACTTACTCCAAGGGTAATGCATGTGTTGTTGGTCTGCTTGTATTTCTGTATCCTTCCTATTGGGCGCACGTCCAGTTCATCTGCTGTTCCTTGCTTTATTTTCTGCACTCTACTGGCATTCTGGAAACACTTAAAGTGCAAGGATCAGGCATCTAAGTAACTCCCTAGAGGAGGGAATATAGTCCCAACAGAGACAGAAAGTGCAAGAGATGCAGACAACTTGTCGACTACACTATTGAACGGCAGAATCATATTTTTGTCTTCTATTTAGATTATATAGATTATTTGTTGGTAAATAGGACAAAGTGATGCAGTTTTACTCATTCAATATTTACCAATGGGAGAAGACAATTTACATGGCATTTATTTAGCACACACTTTTATCCAAAGCGGTGTGCATTAAGTGCATACCAAAGGTCACAGAATGCATAAATAAGTTGCAATTAATCAGGTGCTAAGTGCTAAAGGTGTTAGCGAGGGGAGCCAGGGTGGAGGAGCTGTGGTACATTTTAGAAAAGGGGAGTGAGTCAGAAGATGGCTACCTCTCTCTGCTGTTCTGACTTCCCTGGGGAGCCCAGTCCACCAATGAGAGGCCAGAACCAGTGGTCCTGAGATTAATAAATGGAGGGGTCTGGCTGGTGTATATGGACTGATAATCATCTGAATGTACACAACCCCCTGGGTAGCCTGGTAGTCAAGCTCCAAGGTTTTACATTTGAGGCAACCAGTGACAGGTAGCCAGCCAACCAGTCAGTAGTGACAGGTAGTTATAGGCGGCTGTAGACCAAGCAGACTGCAGTGTTCTGGATGAGTGATTAGTGTTCAGGGGCTAGATGGCAGCTAGAGGGAGGAGAGAGAGAGGCAGTATTCCAGATGGGGGGCCATTTTAAACCACATTTAGCTCTAGCTATATTCTATGTGTATCCAAATTAATTGGTTAACTTACCATTATGACTATGTTTGGGTACAACAGATGTTTTGGTTTTTTACAATTTGGTCATTCAGAAGACACTTTCAGCCAAAATGATGAAGAAAAGTGCATTTCACATGACAGGCAAACACCATTAGAGCAACAGATCGCAACAGTTATAATCATATTGTAAGTGCTGCCGTCAAGTTGCTTTTCTGACTGTCTGTGCAAAAAAGTGAGATGGCGGTTAGCGTTTATTTATTTGTCTTTTCCCGTCGAGTGAAATAGAAACATTGAATGAAAAGTACTTTTGAAAAGGTGAGTTTTGGGTTTTTCGTGGAAGACAGCCAGTGAAACTGTCCAGAATGACAGGGGAAGGTCGTTTCTGACATCGGGGAAGATCAGGGGCTGTGAGGAATGGCTGCCGGGAAGCTGGGAGGGATAAGACGGCGACCTGGCACGGTGCTGGTGAACTGAGAGGTCTGGTTAGAGCGTATGGAGCGATAGCACTCCGAAGACAGGCAAGGGCGGTGTTGATTGCAGGTCGGCAATCAGGTGTGAGAGATCGGAATTGAATGCAGGCAGCCACCGGAAGGCAGTGAAGGCTTCGCTTACTCACCGTGATTATGCGGCGTCCATCTTGTTCGCTATCCAAGGCAGAGACGACGTCAACGCGAAAAAAAGCGTACGGTGTGTAGCCACAAGCTGAGTTTACTCAAACGCTGTATTACTGTTTCAAATAAATGTGAAAATGTCCTCCAAGGTTGCCTTGCCAGGTAGAAAAACACAGTTTAATGTGAAATTCGCTGTTAAAAGCGAACTCGGCGAAATTGATCGAGGCGCTTCTCGTGTAAGCTTCAGTAAATGGTGGCAATTCTTCAGCAGAATTCAGAATCGATTGGAATGCACTGGTGCCGTTGAGGGATCTGTAGGGACGTGTTATGAAGGATGCGCGTCATTACGGAACATGCCGCCGCCATTCTGATAAATAACCCACAATGCACTTTCTGCTTCGATTCAGCGTTTTGGGTTTATAGGTTATTTCTTCATAAGGCCTCTGGGCTATCTTGGACAGGTTTTAATGTTTTGAATTGTGTCTCTAACTCGCCAGATTTTAAATTTAAACTCAAACTTAAATTTCAATTCAAACCTGGGTCAAATCCTGAATATTTTGTGGGTTCAAATACTTTTCTATGCTTTACTGAGGTTGTCTGGTGTATTGGAACCAATGATATAGGCTCAAAATACTCGCAGAAAGTGCAAAGTCTGGTTCTGTTGGTTGGATCAGTCACACCAGGCAAGATAAATTGAGCACAGACAAATAATTATTTGACCCAGGTCTGTTTGATTTGAATTTGGACTGCTGAATTATGCTTTGAGTAATATAACAAGAGGAAATAATGCAAGAGGAAAATTGCTCCAGGTTCAAGAATACACAGTATATACAGTACACACAAATTCAGTACTGAAGTACAGTAACACATTTTGGTTCAGAAAATGCTCAGGAATCCAGTGGGAACCTGCTGGGGTATTAGCTATTATAGCTTAGCAGAGATAACCTCAACCTTACATCTGGAAAACCTTCATCTCCCAGCTCCCCTGTCTGTGTTTACTGCCCATCCTATGCAGGCTTATCTGTGTTATCGTTATAAAGCTTGTGCCTTTGTTATTTTTGATATATAATCTAATTCCCACAGCAGAAGTAATATCACATGCTATGGATTGTCCCAGGGAAAAGCCAAAAGATCATAGATATCCGCCCGGTTCTCTATTTGTTTTCCTATGGATATTTTCCTCTTGAGTGCACACAACAGCAGTCGCAACCAAGGACAAAATATGACATCATATGCATACCTGTATGTGTACTTTGATATTGTAATTATTTGGACAGTGACAATTTTGAAGAGCTGTGATTCCTATACTCTCTGAAATTAAGGTACAAAAACTGCCTAAAAAGGTACAAATGTGGGTTGCTGGGGCATAAAATTGTACCCCTAGCCAGCAGTATATAATTATGATTTTTGCTTGGAAAACATACTAATTTGTTCCCAAAGAGAACATTACTGTACTTTCATGGTACATTAGGTAAATTTGTTCCTCGAAGAACCAAAACGTACCTCCGCTGTCGCTTTATTTCTGAGAGTGTCCTGGCTCAGTCTATATGGACGTAAATACCCTCACATTAAGGTAAAGGTATTTACATCCGCATAGAGTGAACCGTGTAGGGTTCACGGCACTCGAAAAATTGCATCTCCATCCAAATACTTACGGACCTCACTGTCTATAACACTGTATATTTTGGGGTATGAATATCTCCGGCTTTATTTACAGAGCTCCTGCCACACTGTCATGCGCTGCGGTGTCAGTACGGATGTGTCATGACCAGGAACGGAACGTTCTGCTTCTGCGGAGACGGCTTGGCGGTGGAAGGCGACGGGCGGACCTGCACAGGTGGGCGTGACTGGCAGCGGATTAGAGCGAATTACGGGGCGGGGGCGGACACCGGAGACATTGACATTGGCAGGCCTTCCCTCTAAAACATATTACCTTCACCCTTGACAAAATTTCTATATTAATGAGCAGGAAGCGTGAAAATGATAGCCATCTGTCTGTGAAGCAACATTAGTTTATATCCGACGCTTAATCAGACTGAGGGGAGGGGGTGGGGGGGCGGTTCGAGGGGGGGCTGCCGTTACCTGCCGTGTTCATGTGTTAAGTGAAATGAATTTTCAGGTTGGCAAATGAGCCTCCATTTTGTGTTTAAGAATTTCAGAATTCAGCTTCGCTTGCAATGACACAGGAAATGGCACTTATTCACAAAAAGTGCCGTCGATCCAAATAGGGAATTACCTTTCTTAGAAAGGTAACCTTTCTTTCTAAGACCGCAAGCATTTTTCCGGTCCATTTGTGTTGAAGACCTTTAAATAGCATGCAGGGTATACTGTATTTAAATTCAATATCTAACTGCGGGGTTAAATGGGGGTCATTTAAAGGGTGTTATTGAACTGTCACCACAGGGCCACATTAAGTCTGTTTTATGTATTTAGGTCATGTTTGAATACACTTAATTTGTAACAAATTGCTCCCCCTCTCTCTGTAGATTATGATGAATGTACTGTGTATGGGATGTGTAGCCAGAGCTGCATGAACACCTACGGGTCCTATCGGTGCAGTTGTACAGATGGCTACATCATGCAGTCTGACAGAAGGTCCTGCAAAGCCAAAAACGGTAAGATGATATATTGTATGGCGATTCTTGTGCATGCCTTCTATGAATGCCATTAGCACACTTTCCAGCCAATCGGGTGGCCCGATGACGGAATTCAGTCTCACCACCAGCATCCGTATTGGTGGATCTGTCCAAACGATTAACAAAGAAACTTGTCCACGAGTCTGGGGAGGATAAGTCTCAGGTCTTAAATGTGACTCAGGAACCCGATAAAAAACAGGTTTGATCGAATATCTCGGGAGCACTTTGCCATCTGCAACTTTGAGTGCCCCGTGTTTATTGGGGTCAGATTAATTCGATGAGCCGCTCTCCTCCTGCAATGCGGGGCAGTTTCTGCCCGTTTACTGCCACAGCTCAATAAAACAACGTCGTTTCTCGAAGGCCGGCAGAGACCCGAGAACCTTTCACCGGTTGCCGTGAGCCAGGCACCCCAGGGATGCGAGAACAACGCTGACCTGCTTGGGGAATCTGGGTCACCGTCAACCCTCGCTTGCAGCTGTTCGTGCCTTGCCCGTTGATGAAAGCCCTTCTGTGGTGGTTTCCGTTCTCACACTCAAAGGTGTGCCCCTCAAAAACGCAGAAGACGAAGACCCTCAGCGACGGCCATTTTGGTTCTTGCGACCTAAGGAAGAATTATCGTCCAATTGGTCTGCTTGTTGTTGACCGTTTTCCTGTACCACGACTATCCAATGAGTAACTGGTGGAATCATTCAATTATAGGCCAGATTGTCGAACATTCAGTTACTTGGCATACCGATTGTGGATTGTTAGCCCCCCTTTGTTGCTCTGAGGAGAAACAAAAGTAGTACATAAACAATCGCAATCATGTGTTACAGATACTGTATTTATGAATAAAGCACGCTAATTGGATCAGTACAGTCCCCTCAGACACTTTCTCCCCCATTAGCATTTTAATGCAGGCGGGACTCTTGATAGGAATGGGGAAAATGGTAATGGAGATAAGGCAGTTTTGGAGATGAGTAAATCACGCGTGTGTGGGAAAGGAAAATCTGCCTGATGCACGTCCTCCGTGTTTATCAGACCTTTTCCATGCAGGCTATGAAATGTGCTAAATTATTTTCACAGCAGCTGTGCTGCAATAGAGCAGTTCCGAAATTCTGCTATGAAATTCCGTCCAGACTTCTATTAAATCTTTGGAACTGTACCAGAGGTGTACGAGAAACAGAGGACGCATAATTACAATTTCCCCACAAAAAAAATAAATATATATATTTTTTGTTCTATTATACCAGCTAATTTCACATGTGGCATTTGTTGTTGCAAGGACAAAGGGATTTATTCATTTTTCTGGGGTTTCTAAAGGATATTTGTGGTATTTAGTGAAGTTGGCAGTTGCTGTGTTAGGATTCAGGGCATCTGGCTGTGAGTGAATAAATTAAATTAAAATTCAATTAACTCCAATGAAGCTTGTATGCTGATACACGTACAGTATGTACAACATATTACCGTTATTCTTTTCTTTATACTGCATATTACACAGTATGTGTGTTTCATATTGTCACTGGTCTGAGCTATTTTCTGTTGTGCAAACACCCTGAAACAACTGTGCTAGAGGAAGCAAGTACCAGCACAATCTAAAAACCCGTAATTATGTTTATAAGGATAAAACAGAAAGTAATCTGTGTACGGCCTCTGGAGAAAAAATGTCACTGCGCGAGCTCCTTTGTCTAAAACAAAAACACATGCATGAAGTGTGGCTTTTTACTTTAGACCACAAACTTCTGAATTTCCACGAGCAGCCAAAGCCTGCAGGTCCTTTCACAATATTTTCAATATCTTTCATCGCATACAAAATATGTCTGTGCTAATTGAAAGCATACACTAAAATTGATATAGTGTCAAAAATCCCCCAAATTAACTTTAAATGGAAACACTGGTGTATCTTTCCTTTCCAATAGAATAGGCTAACATCTGATGCCTGCCCTCTTTCATGACTTGGATCCAGCTGGAATGTAATCTCGTGAAACAAAACTCCAGTCCTGTCCCTCGGAGACAACACTGAAGTCAGTGATCTGTAAATAATCCGGATGGGCCCGTCCGATGCTGCGCTTTCTCATCAGCCTATCCATATCCTATATGGATCAGCGAATGTCCCCTCTTTCCCTGAAACACTGAGGACATGCTTAGGTTCCGGATTACTGGATTTGCCTCGGAAGCAAGAACGGGAGCGGGGGAAGCGGCTGCCAGGTGGCTTATTCCGCTAAGACGCCGGGATCTGGTGCGCGCGAGACGCGCCAGGTGTCCCGACTGCGCCAGCGAGCGATTGGCCGCGGCCCAAGGAAGGCGGGGTTATTGACTGTCTTCATCTTCCCGCACACGCGCCAGCCCATCAGTATGCCGGCTCCGAGTGCCTGTGCAGACACGCTGGGCTCAGTCCAATCGCTTATTTTATCCTTGCCCGTCTCCTTGCTCCTCGCCTGACCCGGAAATCAATAGAGGTACGCCATCTTTACGGAAATACAAGTCCATTAAAGGTTCCTTCAAGGAGCTATGAGCCCGGAGCGAGGAGCCTCCCGAATATTTATCGAGGGAATATGAGCACACCCTTTGCGGAAGTATCTCTTTTGGAAAGTGTGATGTATAAATGATTGACTGTGGATCCACCTCTCTCCTCCTGCCATGCATCTGCCATGTCTGTAACCGACGTAGCTTCAAACTGACTTATGAAAGAGCAAGGACGCTCCATTTGCCTAATTCACCTTTTCTCTTTTTCTGAGTTCCTTTCCTTGCCTCCCCCCGACGGGTGCAAGGAAAGACAGAAGGAGGTAGCCTGAGGTAGCCGGTAGAGTAGGGGTTAAGGTTCATGACTGGGACCCACCCACAAGTTTGATGGTTCAATCCCTGGTGCAGCCACAACAGCATCTTCACAGCTGTTGGCTCATTGAGCACGACCCTTAACCCTGCGTTGCTCTTGTAAGGATTCGTACCCTGTCTTGTCTAATCAACTGTCAGTCGCTTTAGATAAAAGCATGGATAAAAATATGTAAAAAAAAGTTGAAGAATGAGTCCAATGCTCAGCAGGCCGGTCGTATGATGGAAAGAGATTTGTACCCTGCCTAGTCTAATCAATTGTTAGTTGCTTTAGATAAAAGCATGGATAAAAACATGTAAAAAAGGTGAATGATTAGCGATTGGAATGAGTCCAATGCTCAGCAGGCCGGTCGTACGATGGAAAGAGATGGGCACACTCCGGAGGCAAGTTAGTAACTCGGGAGTCGTAGTTTCAATTTTCCTTCTAAGGAACATTGCAGAGGACTGTCCCCTTTAACAAGGCTGTCAGGTTATGGATATTTCTCACATAATTGTCCTACCTGGAACACAAGGCCTGGGGGCATGTCCGCAGAAAATCAGGGTGTTTCAGGGCTCATTCACGGCACTGAAGCGTTGCCGGAGCCAAACCGCTTTTTTTTTTTTTTTTTTTCTGCTGACTTCGTGGCGGTCAGAGTG
Source organism: Conger conger (assembly GCF_963514075.1). Taxonomy (NCBI): domain Eukaryota; kingdom Metazoa; phylum Chordata; class Actinopteri; order Anguilliformes; family Congridae; genus Conger; species Conger conger. Next base: position 60,980,675 of record NC_083762.1, read on the forward strand.
GCATTTGGCATTCTGATCTTTACATTATTTAATTGCTTGGCAGACACGCGTTGGCAGGGTGAATTACATAGCTCCCCTTCTCCCCCCCTCAGCATACGTTTATACAGCTGCATATTTCTGCTGAGGTAATTCAGGTTAAATACCAGTCAAGGGTGCTGCAGGAAAGCACTGCCTGGTCTGGCCTGTGTCTCCAGACCCCTGCACTCTGGTTATACACTGGCAGAAGTAAAGGTACAAAAAGTGCCTGAAAAGGTACAAATGCTTGTTGCTGGGGTACATTTGGTACCCTATAGGTGCATAAAATTGTACCCCCTAGCCAGCGATATATAATGAATTTGTACCTTTTTTATGCTTGGAAAATGTACTAATTTCTACCCAAAGAGAACATTACTGTTCTTTCGGGGTACATTTGGGAAATTTGATCCTTGACCCTGAAGAACAAAAATGTACCTCCACTGTCACTTTCTGAGATGTAAGCATAAGCTCAGTTACTTTTTATTTATTTATTTTGTATGTTTTTTAGGGGAGGGGGAGCGAACCAATATCTTTTCCCTGCGTTTCTCTTTCCTCCAAATGTCGAATTCAGCACCGTATCTCTGTATCTTTGCCGCTTCACCGCCCACTGATTCGAGAGAGGGCACACCCGCACAAGCTGTTGGCCGCTGCTTCTTTTCACGAGGCGCTGCTGAGCCTTGTGGGTATTTTTTTACGCCAGAGGAATGTCTTCCAGTGCAGTTGATACAGGCAGAGTGCAAGCATCCTGTCCAGGGGAAGGGTCGCTCCCGTGAGACCGGGCCAAGCCCACCGCTGGAAAAGCCGCCATTTTGGCATCATAATGGAATGATCTCTCCCCACTGGAATCAGAACAGTGAGCAAATAGTCACTCTACATCTTCCACCACAGGCTGAAAAGATACCTCTGTAAGCAGAACTTTAGTAGCCTCACCTATGTGCGATGGATATACTGTATACTGTATGTAGTGTTTGAACACACCGACTAATCAGAAACACACATGAATCATTTGTCACATATGTTATGGCCGTGAAATGTGACTATAGGTCTATGTGTAAAATCTGTTGTCATTTATACATGGTGAAATCAAAATACTCTTGCAGTTTATCTGAACTTAACTTATATTAACACCATGTTAATTGTTTGATTACAAATCTAAAGTTGTGGAGTACAGAACCAAATCAAGATAAGCTACTGTATGTCTTTCTCTCAAGACTTATGGAGTTCACTGTATATACTGTATAGGCTTGTTAATGAGAGAGGTCAGTGGAGAAGGGTCAGACAGGAAGCTGACAGGAAAGTGACAGTAACGCAAATAACCACACATTATAACAGAGCATCTCTGAACAAACAATGTGTCAAACCTCTAAGTGGATAGGATACAGCAGCAGCAGACAAATAAGCCATAATAAATGTCTAATAAATACATATTAAAGTCCTCGCTGAGTGTATAAACACACACCAATACACTCAAACACATTTTGTATTTTGAGAATTACATTCTCCGTCTCCCTCTTGTACCTACTGTGCCCCATGTTGTCGGGTTATTTATGTACTGCTATCTAAGTTATTTATTAATGGATACTATTGTTTGTGCCCCTAATGACTTGGAATCGGCTCTTCATTGCCTAAAGCATTGTGTTTGCCCTTTTGTGTATCTCCGGAGAAGAGCATCTGCTAAATGCATACATGTAAATGCAATGAAACCTATGATATCCTCTGCAGAGCCGCAAGTATCAATTCAGTACACAGCACACATTAATAACCAGCCTGGGCCCCAGCAGGTTGGCTTTGGAATGAGTTACACCTAGCTACCTTTGATTTGTGGTTGTTTCATTAAATATTCTGATACTGACAAAAGGACAATAAGATCATCGATTGTACGGAATACCTGAATATTATTTGGAGTATACATTAGCAGCTCAGCAGGTACGGTCCATTGTTCTGATGTATTATTTTTTTAATAATATTGTTTATTTCCATTAATAAATTATGCTGTGCGGAATGTTAGCACATGAATTAAACATCACTGTACTGTGCACTGCATGTGCAGTGATCAGAGGTCACAGTGAAAGAGGATGCGGTCTAGTTTCTGAAAATAAATAATAAAAAAAAAACTTAGTAATATAGAAAAAATTAATGACGAATAAGAATCCTCGTGTCCTGTATATTTAAAGTTTGTACCGCATGGCACATGGGAATCTGCGAGCAGCTAGAACAGCAGTTGTTGGAAATAGCTGGAAGCACATTGCACCTTGCAGGAGAGATGCATCTTTGGTGCTTTTAATCAATGTGACTGGTTTCCTACCAGGAATAAGCTGAATATCATTACCCATAAACTTAACTGAACCCGCCGTTCACCTACATTAATATTAATTTGGCAAAAAGGATTGGGAGGCCGTGATGTATGGGAAATGTGGGCCTTCCATTAGTTGTAGGAACTCATGCAAATAAATTTGAGCACAGATTCTCTGTGGGGGCCTGTGGAATCTGAGAAACATGTTAAGTGTCTGAATATTTTATTACAGTTAAAATAATATTCTGTACCGCACCTTTAGCTGGTTATATAAATAAACATTTTGTGCTTTCGCTTTCTCTATCTCGCTCTCACACCCACGCACACACACACACACTCTCACACCCACACACACGCACGCACACCCAGAGAGCAAACAAAAAAAAACTGAAATAGAAATTTACAGCTGCTTAATAGAGTGTATTTTGACCAAACACGCTGCTCACATTACAGGTAGAAATTTATGTTTAAATGATATACAGTAGCTCACCTTTTTCTCTCTGCACGGACATTAATTTAAGTCCATATGGGAGACATTAACGTACACTTACCGTCAATTTACAGTGTTACCCATTCAATGTTTATTTAGTGAGGTTATAACCAGCCCTGTCTATCTGGTAAAAGCAAATAGTAAGTAATGTACTGTACTGTATTTAAAAAAAAAAAAAAAGTCATATGAATTAATTTTATAAAATATATCTATATTTGTACATATTTCAGTCTATTCTGTATATGCAAAAATGATACACTACAAGAAATAATAAAGTGAAAGTGAAAACAAATTATGTGACTTAATGGCAAGATAACTTGAACACATATAAATACAGTACATCTGGGAAGCTTTGCTCATTCTTTGGCTCAACAACGACTAGAGGCGGTTTCTTCTCACATGCAATAGAACTCATCAACAACTGAACTGAACCCACTGAACTGCACTGTATGTTTCAGCTACCTGCACTGCACACCACTCACTTTGTCCACATCCATCAAGTGCAGCACTGCCATTGAGTGCCTTAAGTCTGTTGTCTACATTCCCCTCCCCCGTGCACTTAGGTATAGCCTTTTTATACTGTAGCTTTTATTCTTACTTAAAGTTAAATACAAAAGTATCAGGACTGTGGTGTGAAATTGGTAGTTTTTTTCCCCTCTGTCCTAATCCAATCTGTCATTGTTTCAAATCAAACAATGGCTTAGAGGCAAAATTCACAATGTTGGCATTTATTACGAATTGAACTATAATTACAACAGTGCCATTCAATGTGTCAAGTCCCCCTATACCATGTCCAAGTAGTGAGACAATTACCATCAGCTGTTGGTAATTGATTAATTTAGAAATGGAAAGTAAGAAAGAAAGAAATGTCAGTGTCGGAGCATGGGTTAAATCAATTGAATGTGTTTTTAAGAGTCGACTTTCAAAGCTACAGGATACAAGACAAAAAGACTGCAGATGAGGGTGAGATATCTGACAATGAAACCAGGAAGGCTATGAAAGAGAACGTGTGAAATAAAAAAGGAAAGAAAAAAATCAATTAGAGCTATTGCAGAAAGTTTATGTACTGTGTTCCAAAGTCAACAGCATGGAACGTCCTTAAGAAGAAACTAACTAATGGAGGATGTTGGTATCACCAGCCGTCAGGCCGTCTGTGGAAGACATCAGAAAGGGATGACAGGATGACTGTAAGAGATGTGGAAAAAACATTGGGGATGAAAGTATCGCAGGACAAGCAGAAGACCTAGAGAGGCAAATTACAGAGGCTAGACTTCCTGATGTACACCTCTCCTTGTACCTTGGACAGAAAGGCCAGGTTGGAATTTGCAAGGTAAAGATGAGTTTTGAATGCAAACCTTTTGGACAGATGTGGACTCATCTGGACCCTTGGCATACTGCACTACTCCATCTGTCAAGCATGGTGAAGTTTGAGTTTGATGGCTTGATCCTCTATGGCAGCATCTGAAGCTGATTCAGTGGTCTCTATTGTTAATATAGCCTGTGACGGCAGCAATAGAATGACAGCTGCGGTGTACAGGGACATGTTATTCACTAATATTGAGAGAAATGGCACCATACTTGGATGGAAGTTTATCATGTAGCAAGACAGCCTAGACATGGCTCAGTCAGTCACCGGATTAAAACCCCATTGAACATGCTTTTGAATTGCTGAATTGAATTACAAAAGGAAACTGAAATCGAAACCCCGGCAAACATTCATTCACTGAGGTCGGTGGTAAAAGCTTGGAAGAGCGTCTCAAAATATCTCATTGTGAACCCAGAGATGTCACTCAGTCACAGACTCAACACATCATCAAGTTTAAGGGGTATGCAATGAAATATTCACCTTGTAACTCTCCTGTTTCTTTTATTATCACACTGCACATGAATTTAAGGCACGGGTCAGTAGGCTTATTTAGTATATTTAAGCAACTGAAAGTGAAGGTCAAATGAACAAAGTGCTTAACATGATTTGATGAAACGAAAACACTCCCATAACCTTGAGCTTCCATCGTAACAGTTTGGAGTGCATACCGAGGCGAGGAAAATAATTTGTTGGTTTACTCGGAGGTCTCGAGGGAAGGCCAGATAAGGGGTCCTGAGGCTGGCATCTCCCTAGCTGAGGAGTGCTTAAAATAGTCCAGAGCAAACCATGGCAGAAACATGGATCAAAGTCTGCTTAGCCCGTGGTGCACAGAGGAAATTCCACTGGGAACATGCAAAGGAAGGGGATTTGATGCTCCGATGGTCTAGGAGTTGTGGAAGAAAAATTGTGGGCTGTAGCTTCATGGACTGTTTGGAAATGGATGATAGTTGATTTGGGAGCTGGTAAGAAGTGTTGGTTGACAGTTCAGCAATTGAGTTTGTAGGCTTGAACCTGGTAGTCCATGGTGGTACGGCGTTGCAGTAAATTAGGTGCTCGTATTCTTGGGGTAACCCCACACTGTTCAGTGATTTGTGTGTTCATAACCATGTAGAGGCCTTGCCTAATTGCGTGCTGTGTTACATACGTGTGTAAAAACCTTTCACGGGCTATATAAAATAAGAATTATATACATAGAAATGGATGCAGGAAATGTTTGTTTTGTGTGTGGGCATAATTTGTATGCCTGCAATGTGTGAAAATATTAGCAAGCAATTTAACTCCACCAGTAAACACTTAAAGTCACTGGGGACAGTGATAACAGGGGCGATGATATTTTGCCCTGTGTGATGATTTGGAGAAAACCACGCGAGGATCCAGCCTGTGGTGTTTTTTTTTTTTCCTCCACGGCGGTTGTTCAGGGATCGGAACTGACGAGAGCTGCGTCTGTATCACAGTGGAAGATCACTGGAAAGGTTTCGGCTGGACTTTTTTTCAAAAACGCTTTCCTGAACGACAGCATCGATGAGTTACATTGGCCGTATCCCCGAGCAAGAGGAACTACAGGGCAAAGAAGTAGATGTCGGGAGATAATGTTAAAAGGGGCTTTGAAAACAGACATGTTGATTTATTGCAAGTATTAGTAAAGTGCCTCATGACTTTCTTTGGGGAGCAGGATAAATCACAACTCCCCCGGTTGAACCCTGTACCTGAAATTTCACACGGTCAATTAGGCTCCAGAAGTGTGTGGTGGAAGTCTTGCACTGTCCCCCATAGTAAATCACCTGCAGACTGTGAAAAAATATGGCGGTAGACAGATAACTTTCCTAGACCTCAGTAATGTCTCAGAAATAATGTGATAATAACATGGTAAATTATATATTTAACCACATTTCAGGCAGGTGAAAAGACAATTTTCTCCTGTTCCTCCATTACACTTGTAATTTCGTAAACTCCCAGATTCATTTCCTCATTTTTGGGATTTTAGTCGTTCATGATTATAAATGGCCAAACGAAACAAATAAGTATTTGCGGGGTAATTTGTACTCAAGAGACAGAAGTGGTAAGCATATAACAGTCCGAGATTAAACACACAAATCTCACAGCCCTGTAAAGCTGGTCTGACCCTTGGTCTTTTAACTGTGGCTCAGAAGAAGAGTAGCAGTTAGCCTGCTGCCTTGATACCAGTTGATTATAGGCTAAAGAATGCATCTGCTGAGCAAATAGCCAGATAATATTATTTTTTGAAGCAACCCTCACTTTTTTCTTCAGGACGCAAAATTGTTTTTTGCGGCTCTCGGGTTGCTGCCTACCCACACTTGGTGAAAGACTCGCAGCTACTGAAGTAGGCGTAAAGTAGTAGCGGTACACGTTGGCCTTTCCCGCAAGTCTTCATTTCACACACTTTAACGTACAGCGGAAGCTAGAGCCGATCACTGGTGAGGAAGCAGAGCTAGAGCCAATTGCGGGTGAGGAAGTCTTATCTGGACCTCCCTCCTGACGTGATAACTTGTCCTGTGTGTTTCCACTGTGCCCGTCCTTTCAGTCATAGTTAGCCAATGGCATAGCCAAGGCTTGTGTCTGCAATGCCTAGCCGACCTTCCGGGTAAATGTTTATACTCACTGGGCCACTTTGAAGCCCTATTACTACATTTTCAAGACCCTATGGGAAAAGAAGGACATCTACAGTATGTACAAGCAGTATCTTTTCATGAGGCGCTTCTTTCTGTAAAAATTAGTCTGTAAAAAGTAAGAGAAGTAGTAAGTTGTAGTGGCTTTTTTGCAACCCACACATTCAACCACACAATGTGAGAGAATCGTCTTGTTTCGGGGCTGTTCTAGTTTTTGGATTGGCCCCATGTGTAGATATTTGATAAGGCACGATTCCTGTGCATAGATGGGGCCCACTGTCTGGTATCCATTAAGACACAGTTGCAGTGCATGGAAGGGCCCCGTAGTCCGGTATTGAATCCAGGCTATGTCCTTCTGGGAAGAGAGAATATGCTTGTCCGCACTCTCCAAAATCAACAATAGAAATTGTGATGTGATGAACATTGCAGCATGAGCAGGATTAGGCTCTCCTCATTAATCACTTGTACAAGCTTCCCAATGGCTATGGCACCTCCGTCCTGAGATTCAGCTCAGCTCAGTTCTCTTGCAACCAAACTATGAGTGGAAGCAACAAACTTTAATCAATCAATCAATTTTATTCTTATATAGTGCACTTCACACCAAGGTGTCCCAGGGCACTGAGCAATTAAAATAAAATAAATACACATGGCGGGCACAATTCAGTCAGTTACAGACTTTAAATAAAAGCAGTATCAAACAATCTGAGATTTCAAAGAAACCATTGTTTCAGCATGTCTAATTTTAGCTGGAAGAGAGTTCTACAATCAGGGGGCATAACAGCTGAACCTTAGTTAAACTGAGTTCTTCATTAGTAGACTATACACAACAACTGTATCAAATATGTGCCACCATTGTTTCGTAGTTCGTCCAGTTAACAAGCACCCAGTGCCCAGTCTCATCTGCAACTAGCGTGACATATTGGAGGATAGCATCTGTCTGGGAGTTCATAAAAAAACTATTCTTTCACCACCAAAAATTTATTTTCCATCATTTCCATCCAACAAGATAAAGTCAACAATAGCCCGAAGGTATTCCAATGCGGCTGTGAAAAATGCTGCTCACTGATACCAATGTTTCTTCTTAAGCCATCATACAGGCCAGATTTATATTCTTTATAATGAAAGCATTGTATTCACTTTCAGTGAGGTTTTGAATAGATTTTTGGACGCCTACTGTAGATATCTTTCTTTATTATTATTATTATTATTATTATTATTATTATTATTTATTTATTTATTTTTTCATTTATTTTATTTTAATGCCGCCGCCACCACCCCCCTCTTCGGAGGACTTTTTTTTTTCATTTTTTTTTCAGTGCAAATACATTAGGTGAAGGCGCTCTGTACCCACCTCCTACCCAAGAGCTCACTGAGTGTATATTTTAAGACACTAAGACAATTAACAAATTACATTTAGCTTTATTCGGCATATCAGCCTCAGATTTTGCATACTTGTCATGCAGTTTATGATCCAAGAAATGTATAGTTTTTACGTGTTTTACATTTGCAATTTTCAGTATTTCACTGCAAACTAAAGAGAGGGAGGTTGAACGTAGAGCCTGCAATCTAATCAGAATTGGCATTCCACAGACTAACATAAAACAACATTGATGTCTGGGCTCACTTTAACAGGTCATTTAAGAAGGAATTATATAATTGTATAAAATTAGGATAGAATGATTAAATTGTTTTAAAAGTGCACAGTTAAGTTCAACAATTCTACTTTTTTACTTTAGAAGCCAGCAATGACTGTACTAATTTGACTGTTTATGAGCATTTGTGCCTGCACTTAACGCTGCACTGAAATCAATGGGGTCATTATAAAAAAAATGGAACCGCATCAAAGGCATTAATACTCACTGTGAAATGTTTTCCATGTTAATCGGTTATTATTTTTTCAAACTTTTTTCTATTTTGGTTTCCTAATAACGTTATAGCTGCAAGCATCCTGAGGGACTTCTACAACCTTCAGAAACAAAATGGTGGCACAACAAATTGGCCCTCGTTATTTCACCAATACAAACTCCCAGAATGCAGTTTTACAGTATGAATCCCTCAAAATATTGGTTCATGTTGAAAAAAATCCCCATCCAGAAAACGACACACAATGATGATATGTTTCTGATCACATGAAAGATGAAAGGGGCACATTTTTAAAATCATATTAAAGCATGCAAATGTTATTTTCTGGCATGCTAGTGATGTAGTGATGTATCTGTTGTTATTTGATAATATTGTAACATTTATGAGATTATACATGAAAAACTGTGCAAATAACAGAACAACTTTATTTTTGCATTTTCACCTAGATTTTTGTATTTGTTGTAATGTAGAATTTAATTGTATTTTGTATGAAATTGTGACAATAAACTAATCTGGTACAAGTGTCTTGCTTCATTTACACCATTTCTTAAGTCTCAGTGATGCTCACAACCAGAGTGTTAAAGCCTTAAATCCAACACTGGATAAATAGGCGAGGGTTGCCCAGATCTGGCATCTGCACAAAAGCGGTTAGGGAAGAAAACGGGAAAAAAAAGAAGAAAAAAAAGAAGTGCAGCATGTCTTTTACATTATTCATACAATTAAACTAAGCCATTAATCCAATGATCTAATCAGCGTGGCGAAAGGCTCTAATGTAGCCGGTCCATTTTATGTACACTAGCATTAGCAGGCGTGTACACTGAAAGACGGCTTGCCCAATCCAGGCTTAATTCCTCCGGTAATGGTCGTGCAAATGCATGTGGGAATTTTGTGGAATTGCGATTCGCAAAAAAACATTTTAAAATTCTAAATTAGTCACATCAATCACTTCTATTCTTGCTCTGTGGTCAGAATTGAGCTCTTCAGTACCTCAATTTGTTTGATTGGGCCAGTAATGTAGGGTTTGCCTCTGATGTGTGCTGATAGACTCACTAGGTTTCATGGTGTTCCATGAAATCCATTCAGAAGATATATGCCTTTTTGTGAGAAACCCTGCATACTGCCAAGCCTGCCTTTGGGCAATTGGTGTATAAAAAAAGTAAATTAGTTCTTCCTGGCTCCATGACCAAGCTCTCCACAAAAATTAATGCAAATCCGTTCATAACTTTTGCCGATATCCTGCTAACAGACAGACACAGATGGAATGGGGTGAGAACGTAACTCCCCTCAACTCTGTTGGCAGAGATGATAATAATAATAATAATAATAATAATAATAATAATAATAATAATAATAATAATAATAATAATAATAATAATAATAATAGTAATAGTAATAATAATAGGCGGCACGGATGGTGCAGTGGATAGCACTGCCGCCTCACAGCAAGGAGGTCCTGGGTTCGAATCCCCGTCGGCCGGGGCCTCTCTGTGCGGAGTTTGCATGTTCTCCCTGTGTCTGCGTGGGTTTCCTCCGGGTACTCCGGTTTCCTCCCACAGTCCAAAGACATGCACGTTAGGCTGATTTGAGAGTCTAAATTACCCGTAGGTATGAGTGTATGAGTGTGTGAGTGAATGGTGTGTGTGCCCTGCGATAGACTGGCGACCTGTCCAGGGTGTATTCCTGCCTTTCGCCCAATGTATGCTGGGATAGGCTCCAGCCCCCCTGCGACCCTGATCAGGATAAGCAGGTTCAGATAATGGATGGATGGATGGATGGATGAATAATAATAATAATAATAATAATAATAATAATAATAATAATAATAATAATAATAATAATAATAATAATAATAATAATAATAATAATAATAATAATAATAATAATAATAATAATAATAATAATAATAATAATGGCGGCACAGATGGTGCAGTGGGTAGAACTGCCGCCTCACAGTAAGGAGATCCTGGGTTCAAATCCCCGTCGGCCGGGGCCTCTCTGTGTGGAGTTTGCATGTTCTCCCCGTGTCTGCGTGGGTTTCCTCCAGGTACTCCGGTTTCCAGGGTAGTACACAGATACACCTTTGCCACACTTTCAGCTCATTCCAAATTGAAATTGATCCGGACGCACCTCTTCTCAATTGGTGTCGGTGTCAGTGCCTGTGCGAGAGTTTTCTGACTGCTTCCGAGTTCTCAAATCTATGGAGTCCGCTCATTGACTGTGAGAGTTGAACATTATTTTCTTTTTCATCTGGATTGATGACCTAGGAAAGGAACAAAGGCCCCACAATCTGTGCCTTGATAAAGTTAACACAGGGCACTTTCACTGACATATACCTCTGAAGACATACAGTAATGGCATTGCAGGTTTTGCCAGGGGAGAAAGTGGTTAAATCTTTCATGCAGTTTTCTTTCTTTTTCAGAGCCTGGTGACAGACCGCCTGTTCTCCTGATTGGAAACTCGGAACGGATTGCCGTTACGTACCTAAACGGGTCCTCGGTGCCAAACGTCAAGTCGCTGGACACAAACGGAACGCTGGCCTTGGATTTTAATCACAACAATGAGTCTGTGTGCTGGGTCACTTCAACAGAGTCCTCCAGCCAGCTGCGGTGTGCCAAGATGACAAAGCTCAAAGGTTTCTCAGAGGAACTGCAAATTAAAATCGGACAGAATCTGCAAAGTAAGTGTTCTGACAAACAGGCGTAGGAATTGATATCATTTAATCAACCGGAGAGTGCAGCGAATTGACCAGTTTTGGTCATGACACAAATGGCAGGACTGCTGCAGCAATTTGTGCTCCCTGCTATGAGGCTGCAGGAGTGAGGAATCTAGGTTCTATATTTACTGTATTATATTATTTATTTGATTACGTGTATATTTTTGGGTCATAGTATTACTGTAGTACTACATATTATACTGCTGTGGAAAGGGGGAAACATATGACGTTTGCCTTGCAATTTCCATTTAACATGCAGCTCAAGTTTTCGGGTTTTCTCAAAAAAAGAAAAAATTGTAAATAAACCCCAGGGGTGATGGTTGTTTGAATGTGCCAGGTGCTCACCGAACCCGTCAGCTCTCGCAAGGTAGATTCGCCATAACCGTCTCCGGAAAAACAATAAAGGATAAAAATGCAGACGAATACTCTCTCAGCATGCGTAATTAACAAGCTGAGGTATCAGAACAAGGTTTGTCTCTTTCCCGCATCAGCGCTGTCATTGGTTTTGATGGGACTGTATGTCGGGTGACGCAACTGCTGAAACAATATCCGGATATCTCTTGTTTTATTTACAAACAGACTTCTGCAGATCTTTGAAGTCGGCACAGAATCCCCAGACTTACATCTTTACACACGTTCCCTAATGAGTAGGTTTTTGCAAGTCGAAAGCTGACGTAATGGAGATGGCGAAGCTTTAGTTGTTAATCATGCTCTCACCTCAGACTTAATTTAAAAGGAGGCATTTCATCTTCAGATTATAAGATTCTCAAAGGCGAGGGCCCACGTTTATCTGGTTACACCCGACACGAGGAAAGGGCAACAGTGAGACTTTCATGCTGTGGCTTATTATCCATAACTGGAAGGCAGGTGTCTTATTTCCTCATAATTATCCACACTTCTAATGGGAGTGTTATGAAGACTTTTACAGACTCCATAACTTAAGAATGCACGTAGAACACCCAAACACCAATGGTAGTCCATTTCTTTCAAGCTGCTGTGGCTATGAAGCTTTTTTTCTCAGAATGAAATTACCCATTAAAATATGGGCTATCAACCTAAAATGGCTGATGCCTTGAAGATGTCAGTGCGGATATCTATGTGGATAGCAGATCCTATTTTCAGTTTAGAGACATCCTCACAGCCGTTCTCTATGAAAATGCATGGCATGGGGGAGTCGGCATACGCCTGAATGTCCTCAGGTCAGCTAACTTAGCCTCACAAGAGCCAAGTGGCTTCTCCCAGAAGGAGGAAGTCAGCAGGTGTTGAAGGTTGTTCTGTTTACATTTGCCAGTGAACGTTTCCATGAATATGTAAGGCGTATTCGTACCCCACTGTGCTTTTGAAGTGATAATTTGAATTATTATTTTATATTTTTTATTTCAAAGACAGGAGGTTTGAAATTTCAGACTTGAGTTGTCTGTTTGGTTTAACGGCCCCCTCCCCTCAGAAACCAACTTCAAACCTTCCTTTGTGTTCCGCTTATAACAGTGCTGCGTTTTCACATTCATTCAACTATAAATGTGAAAGCGAACCCAACCTCCATCTTTTGTAGCACTGAGAAAACAAATGGTTGTGAGCGGTTCATGCAATAAAAACAATATCACGAAGACAGACAGGTAAGCGGCTTTTACTTAAAAATAAGGCTGTGGTTTTGGGGGCCATAGCAGCCAGCACTGAATCCATGTGTAGGGTTTGCCTCTTATGTGTGCTGATAAACTCACTAAGTTTCATGGTGTTCCATGAAATCCGTTCAGAAAATATATGCCTTTTTGTGAGAAACCCCGCATACTGCCAAGCCTGCCTTTGGGCAATTGGTGTATAAAAAAAGTAAATTAGTTCTTCCTGGCTCCATGACCAAGCTTTCCACAAAAATTCATGCAAATCCGTTTATAACTTTTGGCGATATCCTGCTAACAGACAGACAGAGGAACAGATGGCAAAAATGTAACCCCCCTCAACTTTGTTGGCAGAGGTAATAATAATAATAGTAATAATAATAATAATAATAATAATAATAATAATAATAATAATAATAGTTGCAGGAAAGGATACTTGAGGCAACTTCTCATTTCTATAAAAAGTGGATACTACCTTAATAAGCTACCCGGCTGTCAAATCCAGCTATGACCAGCTGGAAATTCCCAGCCAACAGTTTCAGAACCAAGCTCGAGCTGTTTTTTTTTTTCCAGCAGGGTAGACACACCTTTGCCACATCTTCAGCTCATTCCAAATTGAAATTGATCCAGCCAGCACTGAACCCCCTGCTCAGGGGCTCAATTCACCACCATGGAACTTTCTAGACTCTGATTTCATCTGGGTCTGTATGCCTCTCTAAATTTATCTGAATAAAAAAATAAAGCATTTATACTGCATGCATTTACCAGATCGTATTCAGAATGAATTACTTTGCTTTTGCATTTTTACATACAGCTGTATACAGTGCCCTCTGTAAGGTTTGGGACAAAGACCAAGTCTTGATTTGCCTTGGCACAATTTTAGATTTGGAATCACACAATTAACATGTGGTTAACACATTCACATTATCACATTCTCAGATTTTATTAATGGGTATCTTTATACATTTTGACTTCAGCATGTAGAAAAGTAGAACCCAAAATCTATAAAAAATTGCTTTATTTAAACTCTGACAATGTACAAATCTTGTATTTTTATTACAAATCTCAAATTGTGTAGTACAGAGGCTTTGTCTCAAACATTATGGAGGGCACTGTACGATATACAGTATACTGAAGCATTTCAGCCAGGTAATCACACCCGCAGCATTTAGGTTACAAGCTCAGTTCCCTACCCATGATACAGGACCACACTGGCAGAGTCACCACACAGCAACGGACTCCAAGTGATTTGTGGGTAATGCCCACATGGGCTTCATTGTTGCACTCACAATACTGGGCAGAGGGGCTCCTTAGTCTCAGTCGCTACTGGCTCATGCTGGTTTGAATGGTGCCAATGTCGTTTTCTGACTATAACCGTGGTGGGTCCAGTGCTGGCCTCGTACCACCATGGGTTACGCTGGGTTGGAGGCTACCGCTACCTTCGCTTCTGCTGTTAACATGCCAAGAGCCTACGGGGTAACAATTGTTATGAGAGTTGCAGTTCCAGTAGGCAATAAGCAGTTACACTCAGGTACTACTGTGTGGCTTGTTGTGTGGGAAACAGTGTCCGGCTTCAGAGGAAGTATGTTCGAACAGCACTCGCACATCAGCTGCAGTGGCCCTTACCTGTATTGCTGGGCAAAGAAACAAAGACATTTAAGAGAAAATGTACAAAAAGAATGACTGCTGGGTGGTGGTTAAGGAACTAGGCTTGTAACCAGAAGGTTTTATTTCCAGTTGAAGCACTACCAGTTCTCACAAAATTGACAAAATTTCATTACCTCATCTTAGCATCTCAAATGATACAAAGGGTCAAAAAAACTTAATGGTGTTATTACATCAACATCAGCAATGTTCAGCCCATTGATTGCAACAAGTCTAAGAGCTTTTATACAGTCTTTACATTACACACCTCTGTTTGGATAGTAGCCACGCTATTTGTGTTCTGGTTTCATCGTGATGCTGAGGAACACACAGCTCCAACTCCCCGTGAAAGCTGATGAGTGCGTGTCCAACTGCCAGGCAGGTGTCTGGCGCCACACTCATGTTTGTTGGAAAACTCATATTTCGTCTGTTGTACAATGATAAGCCCAAAACTATTTTTATTTGTGTCTCGTTTCTTTAATGAAGATCATTATGTTTTGTTTTCCCTGGCAAGCCTCACTGTTTGACAGCTATAAAACTCCAGTTGATCTAAGGCATTTTAATAACATTCCTGGCAGCGCTATGCTCCTTATTTCTTTTCTGTTTGATGACAATATGCTCTCAGACATTCAATCCCGTTTCGTTTGTAGACGTGGAGCAAATGGCCATCGACTGGTTGACGGGCAACTTCTACTTCGTGGACCGTGTCAACGACCGGATATTCGTGTGCAGCCGGGGCGGAGAGACGTGCGTCACGATAATCGACCTGGACCTTCAGAACCCGAAAGGAATCGCCCTGGATCCGATGATGGGGTAAGCCAGCCCGGGGGGGATTCCTCCCCGCCATTGTCCTCAGGTCCTGGCGCACAGGAACATCGTAGATCTTCCTCCACAATAACAAGCAGATGCTTCCATGGCACCATGGCCTGCATATATCAAAAGGAAAATGCGCAGTTACAGTACATGCCAATATACCCAGTGCTCTCCATGACTTATGGGTCATGGAATGAGAGGAAAGCAATATGGGTAAAATGATTACTATCATCTGTCAGTAACATCCTCTGTGGGTTGTACGTGGTATGACTTTTATTGTGAAGTTCACAGCAGTTACATAGCAAGGCGGTTAAGAATTGACATTGAAAAGGTATTCATATTAACGTGAAAAGAAATAAAATATGTCTTTATAAGATCAAATTATGCTATTTAACCCAGAGACCTTAAGAGTTCTGTTGCAGTTCACCCCTTGTAGGTACATTTCTGAAGAGTGATTTTTATTTTTCATATGTGGTGTTGATTCAGTTCACATCTGGCCTTGATTCTGAATCGAAATGAAATGGAAGTTTTTTCGCTTCATAAACAGTTGGCAAGTTCAGCAATCACCACAATTAACTTGCCAAACTGTGCTTTCTGTTGATTTTACACTTCGCTGAATGATAGATGGTGTAGACCTTGAGCGTTGTATTTTTTATTTATTTATTCATTTATTTTGGATCACATTTGCTGATTGATTTCTGATTTAACTTTGGAAGTCTTCTGACAAACTCTGTCGGGTTGACATGCCTTGGCAGCTTTTCAAATTGAGATGCGTCCCTCCAGGGACGGGCGTAATTTATTCTTGGACTCGATACTCTGATTATAGTGTCTCGATTTTTATTTATTAAATTCTTTTTTCTTCTGCGGAGCACCATCTGGATAATGGCATATTATGAATTTGTAAAGTGCGATTCTTGGGTTTTCTCTCGTCTCCTGTTGTTGTGGAGGCCGTGGAAATGGCAGCAACGATAAATGGCTTTGAAAACGAGTACGGAAGAGGGGAGGAGTGGGCGGAGGAGTGAGAGCGTGCTTCCGTGCCTACAGTGACATCAGCGGCCCTTTGATATGCTATTTCACACACACACACACACACACACACACACACACACACACACACACACACACCTTGCTTTCTCTTGCATGCAGATCTCTCGAAATGTCTTTCTGCTTTCGGTTAAATACCCAGGTTCCCGCTGCGTGTTCTGTGAGAGATGCGTTTTTTTAAACATATCCGAAAAATGACAGAATTTGGCTCCGTCTATTATGTCTACATCTTTGCACAAAAGCTACAAATAACCTTTAAGCTCATGTCTATTTGTGTACAAACGTAATTATTCCTTGGCACAACATGTGCAATCTGGGGTAGGGCGGGGTTATTGATGGCAGATGTGCTATCATAGCTGCCATTAGACCAGTGCCTTATAAGCTTATACCACAGCATAAACAAACCATAATACTATAATACAATATTCCTATAACATAATACCATCATTTCTTTATGTAGTTTAGATGTGATAGCCATCCAGTCTCTTGGCCATAAATGGACATTGTACACTATACATTTATAACCCTATTAACATCACAGGTCATAATCACTCAACTCTGCATAGGGAAGGTACTCCCTTGTGTAAAATCCACCTATGACCAGCTTGAAATACCATCTACCAGCTGTTTCAGAACATAGCTTGAGCTAATCAAACCATGTTGTGTATGGAACTGGTTGAACTGGCTAACCAGCTACCAGCTGTTTCAAAATCTAGCTTGAGCTGTTTTTTCAGCAGGGCTGTGTGATAGTGGGTAGGGACTCTCATGGTCAAATCCTGAATGAGACTGATTGGATGATTGATTAACTGACTGAATGATTGATCGAATGATTGACTTTATTGGCTTCCGGTGGGGATATTCACGTTGGCAACAGCTTCAGAAGGCCCGTCTGTCATTCAGATGTCGAGATGGGTGTACCACGCTTTCAGTAAGGCCTTTTGATCTTGAGAATCTCAGAAAATCACAGGCTGCAAGTAAATGATATAAAAACACGCAGTTGTCAAAATGTTCTGCTCTGAAGAAGTTTTTCTCCGATGATTTTGTTTATTGGACCCATGTTTAATGTCAGTCTGAGTGCATATGGAATACTGGAAATGGTGAAAAAAAAAAATCAAGGCCGTTTTGTTTTCTGTCTAAATCAGTAAAAAAAAAAAAAAATCTTCAACCTTTTCATCAACAGGGGCCATTCAATTCCGCCTCATTCAGTACAAGTGAGAGAGAATCATTTGACAGGAAGGTTGATAGATATCATTAAAAGGCTTGCATTATTCCCCAGTAATGTGTCATCTCATTTTGAAAGGCATCAAAGTTATTGTTTTTGTCTAATTCGTCTAAGCGATTGAATGCCGTTTGAAATATTTATATATATTTACCCTGAATGTTTTCATTCTGGCTTCCATGACATTTTAGCTACAGTACATATCCCATAGCCTCGTGGCTTTTCAGTGGGTTTTCAATAAGCTCTTTGATAATTCGCTGCCTGTCTGCTTTTGCATATTGACTCATCAGTTTTGCACACGAACAGCTAATTGAAGCGCCTTTTGTTTCCCAGAGACTTAAGTGCACAATGACACATTTGTGGTTAAAAAAAGAGGGTGCAAGCTTCCTGTTTGGCTCAGTGATGGGTTCTGTCTCCTTAAAGGTTTTCGCTGTTGCCGTGAATGCGATGGGGTTGACAGATGCTATGAGAGGTTAGGGAAAGCGCATTGGCTGAGCTAATTGTTGAGTCAGAAGTACAGAAGCCTGGAAAGGCTAATGAGGCACTGGTGGGACACATGACTGTTCTCCGACTGTCTCTCTGACTTTGTGTGAGAGCGGTAGGGGAGAGGAGTGAGTGAGTGAGTGAGAGAGCGAGTTAGTGTGTGAGTGTGTGAGTAAGTGAGTGAGTCAGAGAGCAAGAGAACGTGTGAGCGTGTGAGCGGGTGGGTTGGTGGGTGAAAGTTAGTGAGTGACTGACTGAGTGAATGTGTGAGTGAGTGAGTGGGTGGATGGGTGAGAGTGAGTGAGTGACTGACTGAGTGAATGTGCGAGTGAGTGAGTGGGTGAGAGTGAGTGAGTGACTGACTGAGTGAGTGTGTGAGTGAGTGAGTGGTGAGAGTGAGTGAGTGACTGACTGAGTGAGTGTGTGAGTGAGTGGGTGAGAGTGAGTGAGTGACTGACTGAGTGAATGTGTGAGTGAGTGAGTGAGTGAGTGAGTGAGTGAGTGGATGTGTGAGTGAGTGAGTGAGTGAGTGAGTGAGTGGATGGGTGAGAGTGAGTGGATGGGTGAGAGTGAGTGAGTAGGTGGGAGAGTAGGTGAGTGAGTTGGTGAGTGAGTGATTGACAGGGTGGGTAGGTGGGGTGGGGTGGGGGTTTCAGTGAGTGGGAGTATATGTGTGCATGCACGTTTGTGTATACTGCATATGTGTGTGCCTGTTTGTGTGGCACTAAGCACTTATATCGGTGATGCAAAAGTAATACTTCCATCAGAATCGCGACAGCTATGCAAGCGAACACGAAACTAACACATTTCCGTTCGATGAACTCCAATCCATGTTCAAGTCATTATTTTTATATCTCAATCCGGGTCATGATCTGTCACGTAAACTCCTGAATCCTGTACGAGCCAACACCCCTCATTCCAAGACCAGCAGTTTGTATGCGACACGGTCTTGCCTGCTGACACCTGCCCTGCTCTGCTTCCAGCTGACAAAGGCTATTTCTCAGCCAAAATATCACGTGTTCAAGGCCTGTGGTATTCCTCCTTGCTAAGACCAGAGTGGATTATGCACCTCCTACCCTCGCTGTCAGCTTGCATTAGTGTTTGGAGCCTAAAAGCTTGGCCTGAGCGTGTAGGGTGCTCACATGCAATGCACTAAGTTTCAAGACCCATTAAATGTCAGAGAATAAAAAAAGTTTAATTTTATACCAACTGAGGCCCCAACATCTTTCTTACTGGATGATTCAGCATATGAGATACAGTGCATGCAGTATACATGAAGTTAGAAATACAGGCTTACGCCTAGACGTTTGCTAACAGCGAGCATGCACCTTTTGTAGCCAGGGGAGCTGTAAAACATTGGTATTCATAGCATTAGCATTTCAGCGGTACACTGTTTCCGAATGAGAATTTCAAGCGTAAGGAAGTAAACCAAGTGTATGTACACGTACCTCCAGTGCTTTACTGTATGTGTAGTTCGTAGCCAACCCCTCCAACCCCTCTGGTCAAGCAGGGTTTCGTTTGATCATTCAGGTTTTTTTCCTGAATTCACGTATCTGTGGAGTACAATTCCCTTGGCAGAGAGGGGAGGATTTTGAATGAACATCTCAACATCTCATATTCGACTATCACGATCTGACTCAACCTATTTATTGAAGTAGCAAGTGCACAAGGAAAATATTTTCTGCAAATTGGGTCCTTGGTGTACATATCGAGGGGCAATCGCGGATTTAATTTGTTTTCTCGACTCGTCGTCCCTGAGAAGCCAGCGAAACTCATGTTTTTTTGGGGGTTTTTTTGCTTCGTGCTGTGAGGCTAAGGGTTTGTGGATAGGGGTGGGCGGTGCGTAGGTGGTCTGTAGGAAGCCGGTCGGCAGTATAATACGCTCCCAAATGGAAATGCGAAAATTAAGTAATTTATTGAACGGAGTTCATTTCTGTTGGTCTTTCAACTGTTCAGTTTTTTTTTTCCTTTTTTTTTTATTAATTAATTTTTATTTTAAAATTGTTTTTGCTCAGAACACACAGAAGTCTGAGCTTCTGTGTCTTTTCGAGATGCCTCGAGGCGAAATACAAGAAAGCCTAATGAAATAAACAACGTTTTTCTCATTTATTTTTTTTAATAAATATTTTGGACACGTTTCACTCCTTTGAAACTCTTTAGTTTGAAAACTGGTTGAGCTCGAGTCCTCTTTACATCGTTAATTAGGAATCTGTTCATCAATCCCTCTTTCGAGTAACTAATTAACTTAATGTTTGTTGACTCAGCCTCTAGAGTCTGTTTTCGACTAAAGCTGAATCTCATCAGCGCGAGACCATATGTTTGATAGACATAGCGACGGGGTACTTTAATCTATAGTTTTACAACCGTCATTAATGCACAGTAGTGGTAGTGGTTGTACATTCGACTGCTTTTTTTTCCCCCTAGTGCAACGCTCGCCCCGCTCAGAACCGAGCTGCATTCCTCTTCTAGTTTTTTCCCCTGACTTTCAAAGACTTTAAAAGTGTGACAGATTGAAATGTTATGAGACTTGTGCATGCATTAAGCAGTCACCTGCCACTTGTTTGTTTTCTCGAGCATACTGTGTAATCAAAGCTGTGATTTGGGCGCAATTAAAAAGGACTAGCAGAGACAGATATCGCCGGCGTCCTCCCAGGAAGAACAACTTAATTGTGTGTATGACCTTCTCAGAAAGGGCAAAACATAAACTAAAAAGATAGGAACGCGTTGAATCACTCGCAGACGTTTGACAGCCCAATTAGCAGTGTTGGGTTTAGCGGCGACGCAGTGGCTATTGGATCAAACTGAATGCATTACAGGCTGGAAAAGAGAGACGAACGCATTATGAATATGAATAGAGACGCAAAACACTCAAAACATCTCTGATAAAAATGGATATTGAGTGTGTTGCTTTGTCGTGTGGAAGTCACGATAAACTGCTTGACCTAATTTGTTCTGACACTCACACTGTTGCGAAAGCACTCATACGTTTCTATTGCGCTATGCGAAGGAAGGTTCGACTGTGACACCAACCATTGATTACCTAGATTGCTGTCTGTGCTCACTAGGTGGGCATTTATTTATCATTCTCTCAGTCTGAAAACTACACATACTGTTGATGGATTTATATTGTACTTTAAACTCAAAATCATAAATCGATGTTTCAAAATGGTATGTGGTGCTGAAAGTTTCTATTACATCAAGCAAATATCTGGCAAAGATATTTCACCATGCTGGGCATGTTATGGCTATGATGAGTTCTTTTAAAATCTGTGGCCAGCCTAGTGTGGTTGCCTAGTGGCTAAGGTACATGATGGGGACTCGGAAGATTGGTTGCCGCGATAAGATCCACACAGCTGTTGGGCCCTTGAGCAAGGCCCTTAACCTCGCATTGCTCCAGTGGGTATTGTTCCCTGCTTAGTCAAATCAACTGTCAGTGAACTTGGATAAAAGCATCAGATAAATATCAATAATCATTAAAATAATCTATTTTCCCCGCAGATAATCTTAGTTTTCATTTAACGTTGCGTTCTTTGTGTCCGAACTAACACGTCTAACACGTACAGTTACTGAATGTTTTTTAAAGCCAGGCAGCTCGCCTCAATCGGTGCGATACGGAGACGATGGCACATTGAAAAGAAATCGCTCAGCTCAGACTGACCGTAAATCCGAGGAGATAACGCCTCCCGTCCGGCAGGCTCATCCACCAGTCCCCTCTGTTCTCCCTTTGTCATCTGGACGCAAGCCCTACCGCTCATTTTCCCTTTTTCCCTCGCAGGTCTGTATAAACCTCCTTTTTGTTATTCAAGACAATCACACACCAAAGGTGCAGAAGTGATTTTCTCTCGCTGGCTTGCTTCATTATTGGGAGTATGACAGCAGAACAATAGATTTAACACAAACCCACAGGCAATATGCTACTAAACACGGTGTAAAACAAAGCGTTCCAAAATGGTTGCCAGGATTTTTTTTTTTTGGTCTTCCAAGAAGGATAGAGTAGATTTCCTTTTCTTTTGAAAACCAAATTGCTTTCAGACATATTTCAATTACTTGACGCACAAATGAACTTTTTGACAAATAAACTCAACACAGCATATTGTATGTGTGCATATTGTACGTACATGCTTTTCATGATTCTTATGTGGTATAAAGTCTTCAAGTCTATTGGGAATATACACTCAGTGAGCACTTTATTAGGTATTTTTTAGACTTCTGCTGCTGCAACCTATCCACTTAGAGGTTTGATGTGTTGTGTGTTCAGAGATGCTCTTCTGCATACCACTGTTGTAATGTGTGGTTATTTGTGTTCGTTTTTTGTTTGTCGCACCATTCCCTGCAAACTATAGAGACTATTGAGCATGAAAATCCCAGGAGATAAGCTGTTTTTGAGATACTCAGAACTCATCAACAATAATTCAACGGTCAAAGTCACTTAAATCACATTTTTCTGATGGTTGATGTAAACATTAACTGAAGCTCTGCACCCATATATATGCATGATTTTATGCATTGCACTGCTGCCACATGATTGGCTGATTAGATAATTGCATGTTTCAGTGAGTGTATCCAGTTTTATTTCTTCATATTTCCCCTTTATTTAACCAGGTGAGTCCCATTAAGATGGTTATCTCTTTCACAAGGGAGCCCTGGCCAAGGGAGGAGAGAACAGAGATTACAACATAAAAATACAATACAAAAGTACAACACGATTACACATTAATACAGTCTCAAGTAAAACAGTAACAGTTCTCAGTTGTCTCCCTATGGGTAGTATTTGGAAAGCTATGGTGAACTTACAGTAAGATGTTGCACAATGGTAACATAAGATGCACAATTGCCGATGGTCTTCTTCTTCTTCGATGTTAGCTGACTCCCCAATAAAACTAAATTGTAACATTGAAATCCAAGTCTCATACTGGAGCTTTTTAAACCTTGGAGAGTAATGCATAGTGTAATAGCATAAAACAACACCATAATTATAGCTCACATTCTTTTGTTGAAAAATGGTTCGTATTAGCAGTTTAAATGGTCTGAGTGTAGGCCTAATCAATTTCTAGTTAGAGTAAATATGAAATCACATTTTGATTATTTGCATAAGCAGGTCTGTAGAATGCGGGGGTGAGGGAATTCAGTCTGTAAGCTCTTCTCACACTTTCCGAGAAACAGGAATTATTTCTGATGAACATAAAATACAGTTTATTTTATTTTATTTCTTTTTCATTTTCAGGGAAATGGGGTTGGCTGTGTAGCAGTAACCCCATTTAGGGGGGTTAGGGTTCAAAGATTCCCAGCTGGGGCACTGACTTCAGCAACCTGTTTCGGTAAATAGCTGTACAGTATGAAGAGATGTGTAAGTCACTTGGGATAAAAACGTCTGCTTTAAATGCCTGCAATGCTAATGAATTGGAAGTGCCCGATGACTCATTACAAACTTTTTTGGAACTTTGGCAGCTTCAGAAACAAGGCCCCACGTATCTTGCCACATTACAGCGAGAGTAGGGCTTACAGCGATAGTACGAGTGTAGGTCTTCCAGCGAGAGTACAGCTTTAACGAGAGTAGAGCTTCCTTTCTAGCCCCCCAGAGCATAAGTAAATACAGAAATGATTCAATTAGCGTTTTCCTACTTTCGTCTCCAGGAAGGTTTTCTTCACCGACTACGGTGGCGTGGCCAAGCTGGAGCGCTGTGACATGGACGGCACCAACAGGACACGGCTGGTGGAATCCAAAATGGAGCAGCCCACCGCGGTGGCTCTGGACCTGGTGAAGAAGCTGGTCTACTGGGCAGACGCCTACCTGGACTATGTGGAAGTTGTGGATTACACCGGCAAGAACAGGCACTCCGTCGTTCACGGGAGCTCTGTGAGTTCATATTCGCATTTGACCCCGTTTCACCCCTTCCTCCCATCCAGCAAGCTCAATGCTGAGAAGCACATTCCTCCACACATTACAGATAGTTTTTTTTCTGTTTATTTTACTGTTTTCTTTGCCATTAGTCAGTAACTGATCATCCTACCTTTGGCAGAAAGGGGTATCCATCCATCAATCAACCGTATCTGAATCTGAATCTAAATCGAATCCAAATGAAATCCGCATCGAATCCCAAGTCGAGTCCCAATCTAATTCAAATCGAATCCAAATCCAAATCCAATCAAGATTAGGGAAGAGCTGTGTGCGGCAGACAAAGCCACATAATGGAGCTGGCAACATATGACCCTGTAAGGGTTTGCTATGACAGCACGCCTGCTAGGAAAGAGAGAGAGATAATTTACACACGCATTGGAAAGGCAAGAAACCGGCCCACCCCGATGAGCCTGCCTCTACATCTCCTCCGTTTCCCTCCGGGGGTGACAGTTGTTGTTCTTCTTTATGGACAAACATGTCAGTTGGGGAATTGCCTCAGGAAATTGATTGCACTATTGAGAAATGCACACCTACCTCCTACCCCTGTCAGTCCCCGAACAAAAAAACCTGATTTAATTTACCGAACATCTTGGAGTTGAGGATTCATTGAGATAGGCAGGGGTATGATGAGGGCGAGCAAAACAGACTCCCTAAAAACTCCATCTTCAAGTGACACTTGTGTAATAGATGATTAAAGGGCCACCCCGGTATATTCAAAGGGGTCTTCAAAACCACACTCAACATTCCTTGTTGCCTGATAAGGGAAAATGCATAGGAAATTGTAGGGTCCTCGCACGGGCCGCCAAATAATGTAGGGATTTTACTCTCTACGAAACCGGGGCGCCAATTAATGTTATGTAGCAGTATAACTGCAAAAAGTAATCAGTCTCATAAAATTACTGTTATCAGAAATATCTAACCACAAATTTAGTATTTTAATTCATAATTAAAATAACCAATATTAATGATTAAACATCTCTTTTCTTCGAAAGACTGCTTTAACTCGGCTCTCATGTCTAACAAACGTACAAACACAGAACAGATAAGCTAACGGGAAGTTAGTAGGGTAAGTTAGTAGGGTGAGTGTGTGCGTGTGTGCGCACGCGCAAGCGCGCGTGTCCCTTGAACAAAGGAAAGTAAAAAGTGGGTGTGTTAGTTATTGTTAGCTGTGAGAAGACTACTTGCGTAGTTTATTCTATATATGCGCAAAAGACGGCAAATCAATTCATGTACATATATATAGCTAACAAAATACATTCCAATGATAAGATGGCAAATATGGAAACACAGATTCACAAAAACAGTTTAGACTAAACTAAACACTGGCTATGCCTGAATGTTTGTTGTCTTACTGAGTCCATACGCATTGGATCCAAAAGACGTGCTGTCCTTATAGGAGCCGCGATGGTGCTGTGAATGATGTCCTGGAGAGGTGCGCAAAGCTGGGGTGTTCCCGTCTTAGCCGCGCGTTGTCGTCTGGTCCGCTCGGTTGCTGGAAGGATGTTCGCTGGTCCTTTTTCCGGGTGGAAAAGTTTGTTGCTGTTGTTCGTTGGTGAGCTTTGCAGGGGTACACCAAGTACACCAGTTTCCACTCGCTATAGGCCACAAAGTTACTGCGAGGTAACTAGGCGTGTCCGTAGGCCTGGTAGTGCGCTGTGCAGAGTTCAGCCTCTGTCTGAGTCTCGGAGCAGATGAGCTGAAGAGAATGGCGCGTCGAAAATAAGTGGGAAGAAGAGAAGAAGAAAAGAAGAGGGGATCCCAAGAAAATGTCTTGCTCTTATACGGGAAAGTTCATTGCTCCCGCCATTACGGGATTGGCTGAACCGAGCTAGACGTCATGCGGGGTGGACGTCGCGGAATTGTCCTGTGGGATTGTGGGAAATGTGGATCCTACAAAATGAAGTATTGAAGTATTTTCCATTCTCAATGCAGGTCCTCTTACTCAGAGATAATGTGTGATTGCACATTTTTAGGGTGTTTATTAAGAAGCTGGTCCACTTCGCATTTTGAAGCACTTGAAAGCTTATGGTCATCTTCAAAAGATATGCCAATGTGGTTTTGAATTACCGGCGAGGCTTGTGTTTTTGAAAATACATTTTCAATATTTCCTTTTAATATTAGCGGGTAAGTTTTGTGTGTGTGTGGGAATGTTGATGTTGACAGGAATGTTCCACCCACTTTTTCTGAAATCAAGGTACAGGTCCAATCACATCTTCAGCTCTGTAACTGCAGTGGTCAACCTTTCACAGTTGGGCCAAATCCATTGTGGAAGGGTTAGTGCTTTTGAGCGCACATGTACCACACATGCACACACACACACACACACACACACACAAACACACACACAAACACACACACACACTCAGTGCTGGAAGGTGGCCACATTTGCTTTGAGTGAATCCTAGAGGTTCCAGGCTGTACCGAGCAGACCTTAATCAATAATGTAATTGTTTTGGATTCAAATACTTTTCTGTGCTCGATTGATCTTGACTGGCGCAACTGAGCCAACCAAAAGGACAAGAAGGTGGGGTTTGCACTTTTTCAGAGTATTTCATAGGTTCCAATGCATCAGACAAGCTCAGTAAAGTTAGCAAAAGTATTTCAATCCAAAACAATGACGTGATCGACCCAAGTCTGACACACACACTCTGTTCTGGAAGGAAACAAAATCAGTTTTGAGTGAAGACTTCTTGAGGTCACAGGTTGTAGACATGTCAGACTCCATTTCTATGTCCGTAGTACTGGTTACACACCAACATCCAGAGTATAGAGATTAAAAAGGGGGAGCACGCAAACGTTTTTACTGTACCTGCGATTATGCGGAAGCGCATCAAACACACCAGCGTCCATCCGCCTAATTCTTCTCTTTTCCGTTCCCAGGTTTCCTACCTTTATGGATTATCCCTCTTTGAAGATTACCTGTTTGCAATACATGCGGAACTATCCAGAGGAAGCAAAGTGGACATTTTACAGATAAACCGCTTTAACACCACAGACCCACTGACATTAACCAGCATGGAAAATTCCAGAGTTATACGCGTTTATCACAAACTGACTCAGCCAACAGGTAAGTGAACCACTACTGGGCCTGATTCTGTTGCTGTTCTGGTTTTGTGAATTTATATTAATGGTGTGTGTGTGTGTGTGTGCTCGTTTTTCTATCTTTGTTGGGTCCAAAACATTGTTGGGTCCCGAATGCTGTGTGTGTGTGTGTGTGTGTGTGTGTGTGTGTGTGGTGTGTGTGTGTGTGTGTGTGTTTGTGTGCTCGTTTTTCTATCTTTGTTGTGTTCAAAACATTGTTGGGTCCCGAATGCTGTGTGTGTGTGTGTGTCTGTGTGTGTGTGTGTGTGTGCTCGTTTTTCTATCTTTGTTGGGTCCAAAACATTGTTGGGTCCCAAATGCTGTGTGTTTGTCTGTGTGTGTGTGTGTGCTCATTTTTCTATCTTTGTTGGGTCCAAAACATTGTTGGGTCCCAAATGCTGTGTGTGTGTCTATGTGTCTGTGTGTGTGTGTCTGCATGCGTGTGTGCACATTTGTGTGTGTATTAAACATTCTGAAAGTGTGTTGGCATGTGATTGTGTGTCCCTGGCCTTCATCCATACACTCAGAAATAAGGGTACAGTGGAGGTAAATTTAGCCAAGAAACGTTTTGGTTCTAATTTCCCAAATGTACCTAGAAGGTATAATAATGTTCCATTTGGGAACAAATAAGTACCTTTTACAAGCAAATTAATGATGTACTGTTGGGTCGGGGTGCCATGTTATTTGGCTATATAGTGCAGTGATCATCAAATTTGGCCCTCAAATCCAAATCCAGCCTTGGTTTA
Source organism: Conger conger (assembly GCF_963514075.1). NCBI lineage: Eukaryota > Metazoa > Chordata > Actinopteri > Anguilliformes > Congridae > Conger > Conger conger. The sequence continues at coordinate 61,008,587 of NC_083762.1, forward strand.
CTTATCTCCCGGGTAAAAGTAACTGAATAATTAGTGATATTGATTGGCCAAACTGTCTTCACACCTCACTCCAGTAAAGGGAGGGTAGAATACCAGTAGTTCTTGGCCCTCAAGGACCTTGATTTGTACCTTTTAGGCACTTAATACTGTACCTTTTTTCTGAGAGTGTGTAGTGCTCCCTGTTCTGTGAAACTTAGATTATGGAAGTGCTGTTCATTGGGCCAGTGGACCTCTGGTCTCATTCCCCGGGTCACTCTCTCTCTAGTCCGGAGTCACGCCTGCGAATCGGATCCGTACGGAAGAGCGGGCGGCTGTTCCCACATCTGCCTACTGGCCGGAAGCTACAAGGCCCGAACCTGCCGCTGCCGGACCGGATTCACCCTGGGCAGCGACGGAAAGTCCTGCAAAAGTCAGTCCTGTTTTTCCCTTTTCCAGAGTGTGACCGTGCCATCTGTTCATGTTAGCCAACACATGGGTACAGTACATCAGGAGAGTGAGTGAAATATGGATGTGCTGGGGTTCAGTATGATTGTAGAAATACAGTAAAAATCTTAGGCACCCTCATTTCTGTAGTGTGTTAAATCTCATAGCTAAATGTAGTGTCAGCTTTGAGGGGTGGAGGGGAAGGGGGGAATGTTTTAAGGGAGGGTTGGGAGCTGCTTTAGTGTTGTCTGCATTACTTTAGAAAAGTGCTAATTTGAGATTTCCCCCACCAAAAAAATAGTGTTTCCTTACAAAAAAGTTACATATTAAGTCATTAAGTTTCTCAGATAAAACCTTGATTGAATCTGTCTGAGATTGCCTGGAAAACCAGAAGCATGCGAGACAGCTGAGTCTGCAGAACTGTGGCAAGTTCTCCAATATGGAAGAACCCACCAGCTGATTTTCTTATAAAACAGCAGGACAGTGTGCCTTAGAGAAATGGTGCACTGTTAAAGGCGACAAGAAATCTTAATTTGATTGTAACTATTCACTGCTCTTGATAGTAAACTTTTCAATATTTAGAAACTGTATGTTTCATCATTTTCGGAAGGATCGTCACTTATGGAAGTTTTTCTACATGACCCTAAGACTTTTGCCCAGTACTGCCCGACGAAGCAGTCCCTGGCAGACCGCACCGGTCGCGGTCCCAGCGCTAAAGTGCCCCACGCCGAACCGAGATGGCGGAACAGCCGGCATCGCCGTCGCGCGAGAATATTAAGCCGCGAACGTGGCGGGGGAGAGGCCGGGGCCCAACGGGGACCGCGAAAGGCGACGCGGAGGCGTCAAAACCAGCCGGGGCCAGATCCGTTACGGGCGCAACGCGGTTCTCCATTTGCGCTCGATGGACGGGGCTGACGCGGGCGGCAGGAGTGAGAGGGAAGGGCTGAATTGATAACGCAATGGGAGCCGGGTCCATGTTAATCTGATTGGAGTGATGAAGAGTTCAGCGCCAGTGATTTATTCCCTCAGGACTGCTTGTTGTGGGAAACGGCTGGCCCTTCCTCCGGGCTTAATAAGGCTCGCCGCTGCCTCTCGCTGCCTCGGTAATTGCGGTGTTACAGGATTTCATACCGTAATTGTCTCCCTGGTACAGAGACGCCTCTCTCGGGCTAATGAATCGGCGCAAGGTGCCCGTTCGGCCCACAAGAGAGGTTGATATTGGGACAGTGTCTCTTTTTTTCTGTCTCTCTCTCTCTCTCTCTCTCTCTCTCTCATTTGATCTGTATCATTCTCTATTTGTCTCCTTCACTATTTTTCCGATCTTATTCCTTTTCTCCCTGTGGCCCTCTCTATCTGTCGCTCTTCCTCCCCTCTCTCTCTTTCTCTGTGTCTATCTGTCTGTTTCTCTCCTCCTCATTCTTTCTCCTGCTTTTTCTGTCTCCCTCCCTCTCTCTTTATCATTGTCTGTCTCCCTCTCTTCCTCCTACCTCTCTCTTTCTTCTTGTCTATCTGTCTGTCTCCTTCCCCTTCTCTTTCTCCTTGTCTGTCTCTATCTCCCTCTCTTCCTCCCCCTCTCTATTATTCTTGTCTATCTGTCTGTCTCCCTCCTCTTCTCTCTTTCTCTTGATCTTTTTCTGTCTCTGTCCCTCCCCTTTGCTTTCTCCTTGTCTGTCTCTCCCTATCTCCCTCTCCCTCCTCCTTCTCTCTTTCTGTTGCTCTTTTCCTGCCTCTGTCCCTCCCTCTCTCTTGATCCTTGTCTGTTTCTCCCTTTCTCCCTCCTCTTTCACTTGTTCTTTTTCTGTCTCTCTCCTTCCCTCACTCTTTATCCGTGTCTGTCTGTCTCTCTCTCCCTCTCTTCCTCCTCTTCTCTCTTTCTCTTTGTTTTGTTTGTCTCAGTCCCCCCTCTCTCTTTCCCCTCATCTGTCTGTGTCTAGCTTTCTCTCTCCCTCCTGCTCTCTCTATTGCTCTTTTTCTGTCTGTCTCCCTCCCTCTCTCTTTCTCCTCGTCAGCCTCCCTCCCTCTCTCTCTCTCTCTCTCTCTCTCTCTCTCATTCTCCGTCTCTCCCCCGCACACCCAGGAGATTGGTCATTCCTGCAGCGAGCGCTCTCTGCGACGTGCGGTTTCAGTATCATTGTTTACTCCCGCGCCTCCTCTCCAGTTCCCATCCCCGCGTTCGGCCGACGACATCACATCCACCGCGAGCAGGCTGGGCCTGAGGTCCAGCGTTATTAGAGCCGCTCTCACCGCCAGCCTCACAAAAGAGGCACGGTCCGGGCAAACAGAATCTCAGCCAGCCGCTAATAAATATTACAATTCGGCAGCACATTTTGTTCTTATGACAACACTACCACCTCCTCACACAGTCGCACAGGCATTCACACACTCACTCACACACACACACCCACACACCACACGCAGATACACGCACGCACACACACATATGTACACACACCTTCCGCAATTAGGCTCATCTCTGGAAAGCTCGGACTGTTTTGTAGGAAAAGGATGATTGATTTGATAAGGCCTAATCAGCGGAACTAATTCTTGTTTTAATTAAGGTAATGCAATTAGCTCAGTCTTCTGGCATTGGATACATTTTGATTGCCAAAGTGCTTAATTTTCAGTGTTGAATAATAAAAAAGGGGGCCAATTATGTCGATTAATTAACACCCTGACAGAACACGGGGCTGCAGGAGATTAGTCTGCCGACGGTTTTGTTTACCGCGGTAATCTCGCCTCCGCAGAGCCCAAGAACGAGCTCTTCCTGTTCTACGGGAAGGGTCGACCCGGGGTCATCAGGGCCCTGGACACGAACGTCAAGTCGAATGACGAGCACATGGTCGCCATCGAGGACCTGGTGAGCCCACGGGCGTTGGACTTCCACGGCGAGACGGGACACATCTACTTCGCCGACACCACCAGCTTCCTCATCGGCCGGCAGAAGATCGACGGGAGCGGGAGGGAAATCGTGCTCAAAGACGGTGAGGGCGTCCTCCATTTTGAGACCTGTTGTCGCTTTTTTTTGCCGCCTCTGGTCTTTTGTTCGGTGACGGACCCCATTGTGTCTTGAACAGGTGCAGCGGAAGAAGTGCGGGGGCCAAATATATCTTTCCCAGTGGTCTAAGATCCAATCCAAACAGTGCTGGTTATTATACAATCTCAGAAAAAAACGGTTATTTGGCTTGTCTCCATAGAGGAACCCTTTTTTAAATTATTTATGGAACCTCCTGTCATATGTGTGTAGTGTGAAAGCTCCCAGACAAAGAACCATTTTGCCCGACAATGAACCCTTGAACTAGGCAGGTTCTTCTATGGAATCCTTTTGGAACCATTTTCTTTCTGAGAGTGTATGCCCTAGTGCATAATTGGTCATAGTGTCACTCAGGGTCACTTTCCACTGGGTAATCCCAGCCTTATTACACAATAACGACTCAGTTATTGGTCAGTTGGGATTCTGCCTGCACCAAATGTGACAACGGTACTTAATTTACTGTAAACAATGTCCTGCTTTCAACACTAAACTGAACTCTAAACTAAATATTTAGCAACAGCTATTTCCATAAATTCCCCAGCTGAAATTCGGGGCATGGCTCGTGTCAGTGCACATTGAAAATTAATTTTCAGAATGTTCAGCTCGGTAGCAGCAGTCAATGCACCATCGTTTTTTTCCGGAAGCATCTCCACGTGCAGAAATGACTGCATTTTAAGGGGAGAAATGGACAAAAAATAATAATAAATAAAAAATCCCAGGTTCATAACCTGTTATGTTAGTTGCTTATTTGATTGTCTTGCTCTGATAACTTGTCTTTCAACCCGTTTTTCAACAGCTTTCCCATCTTGCCCAGGGACTGCAAGGATTGAAATCTAGCCAGTTGGCTAATACTGGCACATTACAGTAATGTTGATGAATGTGCACTGTCCCTGTAACAATACATTTGTAAATAAATAATAAAGTACAAGCATGTGCATTTGAGGACACGTAGTCGTTTGGATCATCTCAAACTTATGAGGACACGCTATTTCAACCCCATCACAGTGAGACAGGGTTGAAATAAAGGACAGGCATCTGTGTTGAAAGGTAAAATACCCAGGGAGGGAAAATCAATAAAATGGCTGATATTTAACCTTTTGTATATACTACATTCTGTAACTATCGGTAGATGAAGATTCATTCTAGGTCTATTTGGATACATTCAGTAAGACCGTAAATCTTCCATTTAGATTGAATATACTGTACCAAATGCACACTGTTTGCAAATCCTAAGATGCTGAAAGGTGGCTGTTTGATTTATCTGACCAGGAATTATTCCTGCCCCTTCCCATCGAGAAAGTAATAGGTGATTTTTTTTACTCGGAGAAGTTGAAAGAACCTCCCGGTGTACTTAAATAAAAAAAAATGAAGGATTGTGAGGAATTTCTTTGAGATGTAAATATGCTTTCACAATGCCTGCAGTATTGAATAAATGTTAGCAGAGGTATTTGAGAATGTATTTGAAATTTGCGTGTGAACTCCTCCGCACTACAATTAATCATCCTCTGGTACACAGTGGCTTACGCTGAATGAAGTGCTCTGATATTCTTGAATTGGGTCAACCCCTAATACCCCGATGCATTTCTGCTAGGAGTGTTATTTGCATGTTCTTTGTTGTTTTCTTCAACGCAAATGATGAATCTCCGGCGAAAAAGAAACAGAAAATACAAATTCAAAGAAATGCTTTCTCGCTTAAATTACGGAATTAGGGGGAGACGGAGACAGTGACGGATTACGGCGGAGAGAGAGAGGAGCAGGGAGGATAAAAGCACCTCGGCGTGATTTATTTGCCCCGCCGTTTCCTTTCGCCGCAGACCTCGATAACGTGGAGGGCATTTCGGTGGACTGGATTGCTAACAACCTCTACTGGACCAATGACGGCTACCGGAAGACCATCAGCGTGGCCAGGCTGGAGAAGGCTTCCCAGACCAGGAAAACTCTGCTGGAGGGCGATATGTCCCATCCCCGTGCTATTGTGGTCGACCCTCTGAACAGGTACGCGCTATTTTGTTCCCTCTCTTTCTGTCATTTACATTACATTTACAGATCGTGTATTTGGCGGATGCTCTTATCCAGAGTGACATACAACACAGAGGTATGAAAAGTGCCAAAAAAGGTATAAATGCTTGTCGCTGGGGTGGTACCCAATATGTACATACAATTGTACCCCTAGCCAGCAATTTATAGTTCATTTTAACCTTTTTTGCTTGGTAAATGTACTCATTTGTACCCAAAGAGAACAGTACTGTACTTTCAGGGGTATATTTGGGAAACTTTATCCTTGAAGAACAGAAATTTACCCCCACTGTCGCTTTTCACATTTCCGAGAGTGATCATAACTATAACCAGGGACAAGTGTGCTGAAAGACCCTTGAGGGAAGTACAGTTCCAAGTGCTTGGAATGACCACAAAGATGAGAACCTGGACCTTGTCGATTAATCTGAATTTAACAGAATATTGTGTATGCTTATGTTAGTCATGTAGATTATGTCACTGATTGTGTCTGATTTAATTTTCCTGGCATATGAAGTACACATTAAAACCTACATCAATGCAGCCATACTGAATGAACTGTCTTGACTTATAAAATGTACATAGACATACATAGAAAACTCTTCAATTTCATTATTGGCTTTTTATTAGTTCCTGAACCCTGGAACAAGTTGGGAATTGTAGAAGGTTCATACTTTGTATTGGTATTTCATATTATCTGTCCTTTCCCTTGTAATTAATTACGAAATGAAAATTGTTGCAAAGCACATATTATCAATAATGTCGGTAATTGCAATCCTAACAATGAATCTGTTACCTGTTTTCATTACATAACAGAAAGAGTTTGAAAGGACTAATTGCTGATGCATTCCTGAATCTAAGATGGTATTACACGCATTGTGAATGCGAGAATGAAACGTACTGTTTTCTGCATTAACTCTGGCGTGCTGCTTCACATTCAGACTGGCATAAAACCTATAATTATCTCTCAAAGATGAGGAAATTCTGCTGATACTAGTCGAATAGGTAAAAATGGATAAAAATTTATAAAGAATCGTGTGGAAAATTAATTTATGACAACCGCCAGACACAGTAACGTTTACGAAGGATAGCCGTGTGCGAGGGTGACCAGGAACACAACCGCTGCGGTCAGCAGTTTGCAGATGGCCTCGGTCCATGTCACGACCGTGCCAAATGCGAGATGAATTCATTAATTCCGTTAAAAGGTATTGACAAGTTACTCAAAAGTGTATTTGGTCGTTAGTTTGGGTGTAGCCTTGAAGGTAACACAAAGAAAATTGTTTTATGCACGTCTGTGGACTATGACTGATAAGATTGCCAACACAGTTAAAACCTTTGGCAGTCATTCAGAAAGTTTTGCGAAGAAGGAAAAAAAAAATTAACAAAGGAGAAAGCGGATCATTCCTGCTTCAACGCCATTTACAATACTGGGACAATAAGTAAGATATACTGTATGAAACTCTTGCCTGGTTAATTGACCTGCAACTGAGAGATTGCTTTTGACAGAAATTAAAATTTAATGCCGGGATAATGTCTATTGATACACCGATCAAACACCTTGTGGTTGTTTTATGTCAAATACCGTGAACAGTGATTGCTCTTGTTTCTTGAGTAGGTATTGGCAAGTGTGCTGGAATTTTGTTTTATAGTTCCCATTATAGCAGAGACATGTCGATGAATTTCAGTTCAGCGTGGTTAGACTGCTGTTCAGCGTGTAGATGAGATGCTTTAGTCATTTCAAAGGGAGGAATATTGAGCGCATGATTTAACTTGCTCTAGTTGGTATGGGTGACCATTTGCATCACCAGTGCAAATGGTACTTCCCTGTAATAACTCCTTTTTAGGGTTTGACGGCGTTGCCGTAATTATCGGACGAGTTTGAAAACCAGTCGGCCAAATCGCGCACCGATGTTATCAGTCCGCCTCAATCCCATCGAACAAAAGCCTTCCTGCACGATTGCACGGAACAGACAAGACCGTGATTCGGTTGGATCTTGGAAGCCTTTCCATCTTTCAAGTCTCCTCCCCTGTGTTTTTGTTTATTTCAGAATGCTATCACCTTCGCGGTAATTGCTGATATCCGAGCCCAGATAGCAGAACAGCGATCTACCCTCGTACGGCTCCGCCTACGGTCAGGAATCGCTTACTTTAACAGGCCGCAGCTCGCTGTCTAATCCCAAAGCTCATCACTTCCCTTATCTCCGAGTTAAAAGACAATGCTGAACTTTTTAAAAAATGTCTTTCTTGCATTTCCTTACATTTCACCAGCTGCCAAATTCGTGTTGTTTCAGGCAATTGGAAATTCTGCAAGTTGCAGAAAACATCATTTGCTGAAATTTGTTAAGGAAACGGAGCGCTGTCAGACAAATTTAAGCGGCCAAGTCATGTCACTACGACCTGCCAGAAAAAAAAAATTAAATAGACCTCCAAAAGTTGGCACATCTTTCCCACTTTCCTGATGTATTGCTTTAGTGCTGGAAAGTAGAACACATATATTTATGGGCCTTGGGCCTGTGAATATTTTAAGTCGAAGTGGTCGGGGTACACTATATAATTGACCGAATGGAGAAATCCAGAGATTCGGTCTCCGGTAAGCGAGCGTGTTGTGCAAGAGAAACGCTCACAGCGATGTAGTGCAGAAGCCCTGTGGAAAGCCAGCGCTAAACGCTAAGCATTCAGAACAGGCCCGATGCTAACTGCCTGTCAAAGGGTATACACTGCTTGCCGCTAGCTAGCGTCCCCATGGTGTTGTTCTAGACAATACCGGCATTGCATTTTAAAGAGTGGCTTTCTCAGCAGAGCGGGGGGGGGGGGGGGGGTTTGGGTCACTTCGAGCGACCCATCAGGCGTGCGTTTTTGTATTTCGGGCTCCGCTTCGGGGGCACCTCGAGACTCCTCGTGCCCCCCTCCGAACGTGCTCGGCCTGCGTAAGCGAGCGAGAGAAGGAGAGAGAGAGAGAGAAGGAAAGAGAGAGAGAGAGAGAGAAGGAGACAGAGTTTCCGGGGACTCTCATTCATGTGAAAATCGAGTCCACTGCTCAGAGACCTGGGTCCTAAATCTCCTCAATGTCGTGCCTTCGCACGCGATTTTTCCAGCTTCGGGTTTTTCTTAGCGCTAACGCCAGGGCCCCTGGGGCGAACACGCTGGTGCCAAGCCAACACGCCCGCCAAAGGTGAAAATCAATTTAAAAATAGCCAATGTGAGGAGCTCTGCCTTGGTACTTCAGACAGGGGGGGGTACTAATATATGTGTACAACCACAATGGCCACACACAGCGAGCCTCTTATAATACCAACAGCTGCTTGGGGGTGCATTGTGCTCTGGCATGTACTGCTGATGTATGTTCAGCCCCCCCTCGGCTAAGCTAAGAGGTTGGTATCTGGCAGCCATTTTGTTCCTATTGCAGTGGCTTCTGGAGAGTTCTTAACAGATAAATTAATGTCAAATTCCAAATGTTCTTCACTGCTGTGGTTGTATTTGTAGCCACATATGGTTTACAGGTCTTGTTTTGTTTGATTTAATTACTTTTCTGAAAGAGGAAAGTGTAATAAAATGTATCATTTGTGCCTAGAGGTAAGGTCAGAGTTTTTTATTACTTTTTTTTCTTTTTGTTTTGCTGGATCCAATTGGAATCTCTGTTGCTCGTAGCGATCCTCCAAGTCTCGTCGCATGCTGAAGGAACCGCCATGGTTTTCCGTGGGCGCGACGGCGCGAATCGCACATTCGCTAATAACACGGCGCAGATTTCTTTTTTTTTTTTCTTTGAGGGAAAAGGCGTGACTGGGAGGTTATTTGCGACACGCGGAGCCGCGCCTGCCCGTGAATAGCCAGGCTGTTACGGAGATACTCCGCTCCTCTCTCAGAGAGGCTGATTCAATTACGCATCTCTCAGGCCACTTTACCCTCTCGCTGGCATCATTAGAGAGCCGCACAGCCGCCATGCAAATAAGATATCTAAGTGCCTTAGTCATTGATTAGACAGACGATATGCTTCTGTCAGACATGCTGCGTTGAGAAAATAAGGAATAATGAGCACGGAAATGCTTTTATCTTTACCTGGGCAGTTTTCTCCGCGTATTTTTCGCCACGCTCGAATACGTGAATGTAATATGCAGTAGCACTCATTTTTAAACCGTTGCTGTTTAAACATGTTTGAGCCATTGATTGATGGACGACTACTTGCATCTCAATGCAAAATCAAATGACTGCTTAATTTGGCAGACCTGTACGTCAGGTTGTTAAGGATACCAAATACCTAATCAGCAAATCATGTGGCAGCAACTTGGTGCATAGAAGCATGCAGACATGGTCAAGAGGCTCAGTCCAAACATCAGAATGGGGAAGAAATATGATCTGTCCGTGACTTGGAATGATTGTTGGCACCAGATGGGGTGGTTAGGCCAGACTGTTTCAATCTAACAGGAAGGCGATTGTCACTCAAATACTGATGCGTTACAACAGTGGTATGCGCAAGAGCATCTCTGAACACACAACACATTGAACCTTGAAGTGGATGGGCTACAGCAACAGAAGACCACTCCTGTTAGCTAAGAACAGTAAACTGAGGCTACAGTCCACACAGGCCCACCAAACATGGACAGTTGAAGATTGGAAAAACTTTGGTCTGATGAATCTCAATTTCTGCTGCAACATGGAGATGGTAGGGTCAGAATTTGGTGTAAACAACATGAATCCATGGATCCGTCCTGCCTCGTGTCAACGATTCAGGCCAGTGGTGGTGGTGTAATGGTGTGGGTATTGTTTTCTTGGCACATATGAATACAAATTGATCATCGGTGCCTCAGCCTACCTGAATATTGTCGCTTACCATGTACAACCGTTCATGGCTACGGTCCAACCCATCGTCTGAAAGGACAACACACCATGTGGCAAAGCACACGTCATCTCAAGCTGGTTCCATGAACATGCCAGTGATCCACACCACGGATAATTCTGGATATTCTGTACTAGAAAGCTGTACATAATAAAGTGGTCGCTGGGTGTATACACAGCATGTACTATGCGTGTGGGTATATATATATATATATATGTGTGTGTGTGTGTGTGTGTGTGTGTGTACATACAATGCGTAAATCCGACTGTTGTCAAAGGCTCTCCAGTACCACCCCATACTGCTGGCCACCTCACTTTGTATGCGTATGTTCACATTTAGCCTTATGAATTCAGCATGCAAGAGAAAGCACAATTTTCTCAAACATTTCAATTATAAAAAAATATTGCTTCCATTGTGGCACATTAACACAATACCCTTCTGGGCAGTTATTTGGGCAACGGAAGAAATGTGCTAAAGATTAATGCGTACTATTTCAGACGGCTTTTTTACAACCTTTATTCTCAGCCGGGCTGTTTATCGATCTACACTGTCTAGTTATGTTTCTTTTGAAGATCAATGCAATACTGAATCCATTCTCGCTAATGAGTCTGAGTTAGGTTTCCCTTTGGAATCCGACCAACCCATGCAGAGTAATATTTTATCCATTATAAATAACTTTTGTTTCTTTAAATAGAAAAGATATATGCAGTTAAATGCAAAAGTATTGCAATTTTTGTTGTTTTGACTCTGTAGTTTAATTTCAAGGAATTTTCCTTCCATATCAGCTGATTGTGTAGGAATTATAGCCTATTGCATATAACTGTATATGTTTTACCTCAAGTGTCAGCTTGTTGTCTAGGTGTCTAGTTTTGAATAGCACGTTGCAATTGGTTAGGAACGGAAACTGGATATTTCGAATGTATTGCTACTGTCATCATACAATAGGCAATGGCAGGCAACATACAGAACAGTGGCTGGGAAAGTCTACTTTCTGTTTTATATGGCTGACTCATTCCATACAGCAGGTAACCGAGACAGGCAACACAGAAGAGGATTTCACCGTGAGTCAACTTCAGCTGAGCTAGCTCCATCCAACTTGTCTTATTCACCCATTATGTGACACAGCAGCCTCAGTGAGTCAATGTCTGTGCCTCTTTTCTTTCTATCCTGTTCCTTGTTCTTTCTGAGGCTTTGGCCGCTCTTCTGCTATTTGCACCACTTCAGTCCAGTGACTCATTCTCTGACCGTTCCTGCTCCACATGTGTCAGCAGCAGGAGGCTAAATGAGGTATGGTAACACCCTTCTTCCCATTCCTAATCAATGCGTCGCTAAGACTGAATTCCTAACCCCATTGCACTTTTATCACCCCCTATAGGGCATCTTGGCAGCCTTCTATACAAGCCTGACATCCATCTTGGCTCTGAAGAACAATGGCAGTTATTCATTGGTTCTAATGGGCACCTTTAATATCCTACTCAGCAGTCCCGAGTCAGCTTCCTCCCACTCCTTTTTTTTTCCCTTAAGCCACTCTCCGGCTTAGTCCTCGCCCACACGCAAAGGCACTCGGCCTGCCGTGGTCTTCAGAAGAGACTGTTGCGTGAGTACGTGCGCAATCATCTCTCAGCATGCGTCTGACCGTGACTTTGCCTTGTTCTTGTTGACTCTTTCAGCTGACATCCTCCTGAACTCTTCTAGTGTTTCATATACTTCCTCTGGCTAGTTACTTGTCCTTGGTAATTACCTTCCTTGCCATCAATGTAGACTTTCTTAAACTTCTCAACTGACTCTGGAACTGATTCTCATATCTTCTGTCATTGGCAGGCCTTCCCGCTGCTTAAACATGTCTGGGCTGCCAAAGCCGTCTTCCTATAGCCCATAGCTATCCGAAACCTGACAGGAATAGCATTAAATATAGACTTACTTTGACTTCTGCACACTCCTCTCTTACTCCTCTGCTATAATGGTTTCCAAAACGACTTACTACTCAGGGGAAATCGATACTTGTTCGGATAACCCTGAGAAAATCTTCACAATCCTCTCAACTATTGTTACTCCACTGCTACCACCAACATGCTGCCATTGGCTGTGCATCCTACTCAATGGAAGTCACTGGTAACAAGACGCTCACGTTGGTTACAGAAGCTTTTGGACCTGCACAAGCTTATGTCTCATCTCGCGATAGGTGCCCCATAAGGTTCAGTGCTGGGGAATTCTGTGAGAAATCAATCAAGTTCTGACCTCACCCTTTAGATTTGAACAATTTTTTTATCCACATTAAACTGCACTCAGTGAGCACTTTATTAGGTATTTATTAGACTTATTTTTAGACGTATTCTGCTGCTGTAGACTATCTACTTAGAGGTTTGACGCATTGCGTGTACAGAGATGGCTCTTCTATCACTGTTGTAATTTGTGGCTATTTGCGTTACTGTGACCTTCCTGTCAGCTTTGACCAGTCTGGCCATTCTCCTCTGACCTCTCTCAGTAACAAGTTTTTTCTGCCTGCAGAACTCCTGTTCATAATGTTTCTTGTCTTCTACACCATTCTCTACTAACTCTGGAGACTGCTGTGCGTTAAAATCCTGGGAGATCAGCGGTTTCTGAGATAATCAAACCACCCTGTCTGGCACCAACACTCATTCCATGGTCAAAGTCCATGGTTGATATAAACATTAACTGAAGCTCCTGGCCCGTATCTGCATGATTATATGCATTGCTGCTACACAATTGGCTGATTAGATAATTGCATGAATAAGTAGGTGTACAGGTGTTATTAAGTGCTCAGTGAGTGTATATAGGAAAGTGTTAGAATGTGGTTTGATTAACCAGAATGGCCAACCATTCAGGAAACAAAGGCCATCAAAGTTAACCCATATTCCACCCCCCATCCTTGCTGAGAACTCTCTCACTGTTGAAAATCTATTGATCTATCACCTCGGGCATTCAGAAGGCTGCAATTATGAGCTCTTGAATAACACAGACAAAGAAATACATCAATTATAAATGGCTGTTTGAAAATTAACACCAGGGAAGGGTGTTAATCAAGACCATTAAATTGGTCTCACCAAGAGAAAAACAATTTTATGAATGCTTGACTTGACCAGGCACTCTTTCCTGGATTCATCCTTTTATAGAACTAACCAAAGAGTTTTAATGAGTTTTAAAAATGAACAGTACAAACACGAAACACGGAACAGGATGCATGATTTGAGCATTTAGTATGTGTGTGCAAGCATCATCTGTCAAACCACAAAGAAATGGGCTACAAACACCCCCCCCCCCCCTCTCTCTCTCTCTCCCTCTCCCTCTCTCTCTCTCTCACACACACACTCTCACTCACACATACACATACACACACACACACACATACACACACACACAGACCCATACACACATACATATACATACACACGCACACACTTACACACACACACACACACACACACACACGCACACACGCACGCACACACAAACACACACACACACTCCCACAGCTGCAATAACAGGAGTGTGGTGACATAAAGAGCTTAAACATTTAAGGGCAGAGTTATGTATTGGATAAGTTCCAAGTCCTCCAGCTTCTAGCACACACACACACACACATGCACACACACACCCCCTTAACATACTTAAACACATGTGTGCAACAAAAAACACTGAAGACAAAAGAAGGAATTCTAAATTTATTCATTCAACCCATCTACGGGAAGATTCATAAGTAGGATTTAAACTAAAGCCAAGTTTTTTGTAAGGCATTGATTTACTGCCATGGTTCACTCTGTACTCTTACCAGAAACTAACCTCATGGCTTAGCCATGATCCCATTACATCGCGCAAAAGAAAAGTTTGCCTGCCCCGCACAAAGCCTCCGGAGAGCTGGAAACGCAACAGAAAGTACGCGTGGGTTGTGGGGTCACGTTCGTCCGAAAGCTAAATTGGTGTCGGCGATAATGAGATGGATCTGATGGCCAGGAGTCTGACTCATTATCACTCTCAATGGGTGTGAAGGAGAACGTGTGAATCCATCGACTCTTGATCTGAGCACACCGAGATACCGTTCAAACCCCTCTCCTTTGTACCCCGTGTATGGGTGTAATACATTATGTCACAAGAGACAACCCACCACCAATGGGACTAAATGTGGGAAGATTAAAAAAGAAAGACAATAAAGAGAGAAAAATAAAGAAAGAGGAAAAAAAGATCAATCAAAAGAAACCTCCAATGGAAAGGACATAAAAGAAAAATAAATTAAAATGGGAAATGGGAAATTATGAATGTCTAATTGGGTTCCTGTATCAAAATGATTTTAAAGATGATTTTAATTTCAATTAGGCGAAGGCTTTTGTTTATGTAGACAATGCATCAGTGTATTATGGGATTGCTGACTCTGAAACCAGTCTCCTGTTTTGAAGGGGCTATCGACTTCTGTGTATCTAGGGGTGTGGCTTTAAAAGTAACTGACTTGCTTTGAAAACAAGGCATTCAGTTGAATGAAAATGCATTAATGTGAAACACTTGTGAAAACCACATGCCTAGAAAACAAGTACCATACATGCATAAAGGTAGACTGGAACTTCAGTAGATGGCCAACAATCCCATAGTGCTATGCTCTCTTGTTACCATTCCACTTTCAGTGTTTTTTTTTTCCATTTGATTTTTCCTTGAAAAAAAATGAAGTTCTAGCAAGAATAGGTTGTGCAGAAGAATTGTGTGTGTGTATGTGTGTGTGTGAGCGCACGCGTATGCACCAAGCTTACAAAATACCTTTTTATTTGCTTTCATATTTGAGAGGGCAAAAGGGCTGAAGTATGATTTTGTGCAGTTTTAAAAAAAGAAAGCTGAGTGGGAATGTGGAGACGATAATGCCATGAACTGCTCCGGTAGCAGTAACATGGGGTGTCTAACTCTGACATAAGAAGCTTAAACGTTTGAGGCCAGGTTTGTGTATCGGATAGTTTCCCTCAAACCGGTCCTCGAGTTCTGGTGGGGGCAGCCTGTAGCCTAGTGGCAAAGGTACTGTACACGACTGGGACCCTGAAAGGTTGGTGGTTCAAGCACTGGTGTAGCCATGATAACAGCGAGGCCCTTGAGTGAGGCCCTTAAGCCTGCATTGCTCCCCAACTAGGATGGGTCAAATGCAGGGGGCATATTACCCAATGGGGTTCAATAAATTATATCTTCTTCTTTTTATAGTAGGTGCTTCACACGCACACATCCACACATCCAACAAACCGAGACCTCTGGACAGCAAGGCATTTATTAAAGGAATGTGTATGTCTGAACATGGAAAAGACAGACCAAGCCCGATATATATTTTTAAAAGTTCAGTCTCGGGTGATGTACCGACTACACCCGTTGCATAGTTTTGTTATCCATGTGCACAGTCTGTCAGCTATGAGTGCACCGTATTTGAAGCATTTATATGCTCCGAGTTTGTTTTTGTTTTGTTTTTCTCTGACAAATTATCATATTATTCCGGGGGAAAGCTGTTCAGGTCTGGCAAAGTGATGGACTCTCATGCACTTCTGAGCTCTCTTCGTATGACAAGCAGAGGAGAAACACACACCGCACAGAAGAGGTATACACGCAGGATTGGTGTCAGAACAAACCGAAAACATTCGGTAGCTCCCGTCAAATTGTACCTCGATATCTTTCAGACAGTCAATGTGAAATATCGGCATCTTGCTATATCCAGCCGTAATCCGTTAGCTTTGACAGGCCGGCAAACGGTGATCGTTCAGGCCGTGTTTTGCGTGGATGTGTGCGCTTGAAGTCAGGCAGCACTACGCCAAAGCGAAACACAACGATAGGGATTTGAAGGCATGTTATGTTTTCACTTACCGTGCCTTAAGTGAAATACAGCCTCTCATGACATGTACATAGTGACCCTGGATGCATTAACAGGATGTCTTTTTACAATCCAGTGACGGCATATACATTTTGTTAACTTTGAAATGGACAGTGACCTGTGCTACAGTACAACAGCACCCTTGTGAAAAGCCCAGCTATGACTGGCTTGAGATTACCATCTGTTTCAAAACATAGCTTGAGTTGGTCAAATCATGATCTGCGCAGCTGAACTGGTCAACCACCTGCCAGCTGTTTCAAAACCTAGCGTGAGCTGTTTTTTTTAAAACAACATTGTTTTTATTATTTTTTATTTTTTTATGATGACGGTGCTAAAACCGCAGCCATCATTGGAAGCCAAAGGTCCCTCACCCCTCACCTCACGCCCCATACAGAAGCCGTTCTTTTTAGCACACAGCTGACTTCTCTCCCCCATGCAAACACGGCTTGTTCAAATGTCAGGCAGATGGGTTTATAGACCTGGGTATTGTAATTTATGTGGCTGCACGCGCGTGATGTTGGTTCGTTAAAAGGTGCCGGGGTCGGGGCCTGCTTCCCCCCCACTCCCAGGGTTCGCATGCGCTGCTGCTGAGAGAGGCCGAAAGGCGGCTACATCTTTAACCGTTTGACTGCTCAACCCCTTCCCCCCGAAAAAGACTGTCGCTACTAAAAGACTGCATTTCCCCTATCGTCTTGAATTTCTTATGATCTCATCGCTGTAATAGAATGAGCTTGGTTTGGCTAGTGGATCTGCATTGGCTGCTGATGATGTGGTAATGTTTGGGGTGCTGGTGTTGGATGTTGGTTTTTGGTGGGAGTGTTGGTTGGGGGTATTGGTTTTTGTATCAGGTGCTGGTGTTGGGTGGGGGTGTTGGTGTTTGGTGCTGGTGTCGGGTGGGGGTGTTGGTGTTGGGTGTTGGTTTTTGGTGGGAGTGTTGGTTGGGGGTATTGGTTTTGGTATTGGGTGCTGGTGTTGGGTGGGGGTGTTGGTGTTTGGTGCTGGTGTCGGGTGAGGGTGTTGGGTGTTGGTTTTTGGTGGGAGTGTTGGTTGGGGGTATTGGTTTTGGTATTGGGTGCTGGTGTTGTGTGGGGGTGTTGGTGTTGCGTGTTGGGTGCTGGTGTCGGCTGGGGGTGTTGGTGTTGCGTGTTGGTGTTGGGTGCTGGTGTCGGGTGGGGGTGTTGGTGTTGGTGTTGCGTGTTGGTGTTGGGTGTTGGTTTTTGGTGGGAGTGTTGGTTGGGAGTATTGGTTTTGGTATTGGGTGCTGGTGTTGGGTGGGGGTGTTGGTGTTGCGTGTTGGTGTTGGGTGCTGGTGTCGGGTGGGGGTGTTGGTGTTGGGTGCTGGTGTTGGGTGGGGGTATTGGTTTTGGTATTAGGTTTGCACGGTGTCAGGTGGGGGTGCTGGTGTTGGGTGGGGGTGTTAGCTTTGGGTGCTGGTGTTGGATGAGGGTGTTAGTACTGGGTGCTGGTCTTTAGTGGGGGTATTGGGTGCTGGTGTTGGGTGGAGGTGTTGGTATTGGGTGCTGGTGTTGGGTGGGGGTGTTGGTGTTGTGTGTTGGTGTTGGGTGCTGGTGTCGGGTGGGGGTGTTGGTGTTGGGTGCTGGTGTTGGGTGGGGGTATTGGTTTTGGTATTAGGTTTGCACGGTGTCAGGTGGGGGTGCTGGTGTTGGGTGGGGGTGTTAGCTTTGGGTGCTGGTGTTGGATGAGGGTGTTAGTACTGGGTGCTGGTCTTTAGTGGGGGTATTGGGTGCTGGTGTTGGGTGGAGGTGTTGGTATTGGGTGCTGGTGTTGGGTGGGGTGTTAGTATTAGGTGTTGGTGTTGCTATCGGGTGTTGGGTGGGGGTGTTGTTATTGGATGTTGGCGTTGGGTGGGGTGTTAGTATTGGGTGTTGGTGTTGGGCAGGGGTATTGGGTGCTGGTTCTGGTGTTGGGTAGAGGTGTTAGTATTGGTTGCTGGTGTTAGATGGGGTGTTGTTATTGGGTGTTGGCGTTGGTTGGGGGTATAGTTATTGAGTGTTGGCATTAGGTGGGGGTGTTGTTATTGGTGGCTGGTGTTGGGTAGGGGTGTTGTTATTGGTTGCTGGTGGTGGGTAGGGCTATTGGGTGCTGGTGTTGGATGGGGGTGTTGTTATTGGGTGTTGCTATTGGGTGTTGGTGTTGGGTAGGGGTGTTGATATTGGTTGCTGGAGTTGGGTAGGGGTATTGGGTGCTGGTATTGGATGGGGGTGTTGTTATTGGGTGCTGGTATTGGGTAGGGTGTTGTTATTTGGTGTTGGTGTTGGGTTGAGGTGCTGGTGTTGAGTGGGAACATTGCCAGAGGGCAGGAATGGACATGCTGTGAGGGGTTAAAGGTAAATGATATCACACCCATTCATCTGAAATCTGAAGGCGATTACCGTCTTGATATCCTCCATGGGGCGGATCATGCTGATCAAAAAAATGCACAGGCCTGTCCCTTTTTTTCCTTCTCTGTCATCCCCCTCAGATCTGTCCATCACATGCTGTCTCTTCCCGTCTGTGTTAACATGATAAGGCGTGATATTACCACTTAGGACTTATCGTTTTCATCATTTTTTTCTCCCTTTCATTCACGCTGTCTGGGAGTCGGTCTTGAGCCGCCAGTCACAGCATTCCCCCGTGTGCATGGCATTAATCACGGGGTCGCGGAGACACACCGAGACGAAGGCTCCATTCCCCGCTGGCCGGCTCCGTCTCGCGCCCCCAACATGCTGCCCGCCTTGTTCGCTGATGATATGGATAGTGTGCCGTTGCTCTTTTGATGGAATGACGACTTCAAATCCCATCATGCAAAAGGGTTGGGGGTGGGGGTGGGGGGGGGGGGGGGGAGGGGGCGTGAATGCAGACGCGCCGAAAACCTTCCTCATTCTTTATACCTCTGAGAATTGTAGTCGGGAAAATTATTGATGCTAAATTCAGCCCCAAACATGAATAAATAAATAATGCCAAGGGTATCATATTATTAATTGCCGTTAGAAACGGGAACAATATTTGCATTTAATAGAAGGTCTTATCTTGTTGGTCTAGCTGATTTCTTTATAGATCACAGGGGTCCCTTTGGCTCTGGGTGTCTGAAAACACTTTAGCCACATTAAATTAAAATGGTTGACACACACATCCCGACCCAGGGAGGACCCAATTACTCATTCATCTTCTGGTCTTAATTACCTCACTGAATATTGAGTCAAGTAATTACTTTAACCCTTGTGGCGACTCCAGAGAAATCCCACCTCTCTCCCTTCCACGAGTTTTCATTTTTTATTTTTTACTTTTCTGTTCCTTAAAGGGGCGGCAGGATGGTTTAGTGGGTTGAGCTGTTGCCTCAAATGGAGGGATGGATGGATGCTCCTTAACGGTAGCAGAATGGACTAATAGGGTAGCCTCGTGGAAGGATATTCGACTGGCAACTGCAGAGTTGCTGGTTTGAGCAGACCTGGTTAGCATATAGGGATGCTGACCTGCATCTGGAGTGGGTCCCTGCCATTGGGCCCTTGAGCAAGGCCCTTAACCCCAAAACTGCTCCAGGGGCTTTACCCCTGCTCTCTCTCTTTCTCGCCCCACTTGCAGCTGCTCTCTCTGGCATTTCTCCCAGGGTGTCCTTGGAAAGAGAACACGTTCTCAACGGATCCCCCCTGGTTAAATAAAGGATTAATTAATAAAAAGCCAAGTTGGTTGTCAGGTTGACTGCTGGTTCTCCGTCTTGTTTTTCATGGACCATGAAGTTGGATGTACTGGACTGACTGGGAGGAGGATGAGGTGAATGACAGCATCGGGAGGATAGAGAGGGCCTGGATGGACGGGTCCAACCGGCAGATATTTGTCACCTCCAGCATGCTATGGCCCAATGGCCTGGCATTGGACCATGGGACCAACACCATGTACTGGTGCGATGCCTACTACGACCACATCGAGAAGGTCTTTCTCAACGGCACAAACAGAATGGTGAGTAAACCCTGCTAAAATAAACAGATTTTGAAATGGCTGGAAGCTGGTTGACCAGTTCAGACCGGCTCCCAGCTTGACACGGTTTGACCGGGTTGAAGTATATTTTGAAACAGCCGGTTGCTGGTTGACCAGCTCATACCCAGCAAGACCAGATTTATGACCAGATAACCAGCAGATTGACCCGCTTGATAGCTCATTTGTCAAGCTGGTCATGCTGGAATAGCTGGATTTTACAGCAGGGAACAGAACTACAGAAAAGTGGAGCAGTCTTTTTAAAGTGTGAAAAGGCAAATAATTTCTATTTACAGAATAGTGGATAATTGTTTTTGCATTGCTGACCATGACCGTTCTATCTAGTAAAATTACTCTTGCTCCGTGACTCAACTGTGTGTCCTTTCAAACAGTGCATGTTTTTGCCAAATTTACCCACTAATTGGACAATTATGAAAACTGCTCAACAGTCGCATAATTTTCCTGCTTCACCTGTAAGTGTGAATTACTAACTGTAATAACAAATAAATACATATTCAGTGGTAGTAAATTAATTAATTACATTACAGAATCCAGGAAACACTTCACTAATAGAAGGGCTTGTAAAAAAATATATTATTTTTACATACTGTATATTATTATTTTATTTTTAAAAGGAATGTGTCCCCTGTATTTGAGTTATTTCTATCACTTTAGTGACCACACTGTATTGCGTACCTGAAATAAAAACTTAGATTTACAGTATGTTTTTTTAATGATATATACTTCAGATTAAAAAAATAAATGAAATAGATTCTGTGTATTGATTTTCTCATTTAAATTACATTCATTGTGCTTGTTTGACAGCACAAAATGTTTTTTTGTTTTTTTTCTGTTTTGAAATGACTTGGCTTTTGTCTCCCATTTAGGTGGTGTACAACGGCAAAGAATTAAACCACCCCTTTGGCATATCGTATTACCAAAACCGCATCTTCTGGACCGACTACATGAACGCGTCCATCTTCCAGCTGGACCTGTCTACGGGCAACGTCACTCTGATGAGAAGCGAGAAGCCCCCTCTCTTCGGTCTGCGGGTGTACGATGCGCAGGGACAGCAAGGTAAACGCGCTCTCCCGCCAATCCGCCGCACGCGTATGGGGAGAATGGCCGCCTCTGCCCTGTTTCACTCCTCTGTTTGAACCCAAATACCAGTGAAGCTGCTTGACATTAAAGCAAATGTACATGCAAGGAAGGGGCTTGCTTTGAACTTTAATTAAAATGTCAGTTAGGTCCACAATGCTTCATCCCAAGGGAATGCACCCCGATGCAAATTTTAACCTTAAAGATATCAGGTGCTAGCAGGCTATTCTCGTATCTTTCGGTCTATAATCTGAACTCCGTAGAAAGGGAGGAATAGGGAAATATCTTGATTTATCAAGGAACAATTTAATTGCCATTACAGTGTAATAGTCCTGAAATCCAAAGGGGTTTGATATTCAGATTTTAGGCTTTATCATAGTTCAGTGCGTACACCAATAGGGAATATTTCTAAATTAATTTCCGTTTGATGTGTAATTATGGCCCAGATTCAAGGCCGCACGATCCCAATCAGGACTGTTATTGTGGAATTTAAAGAGAATGCATATTGAACAGCGTCAAATGCATTTCTCTTAAATATTTATGCTGATGACTATGTGGAAATAAGACTTTCAAATGATGTCTGTTGTTTTGAAGATTTGTTGTTTTTCCTTGCTCTCCTGTGGGGGGGATTGATGCACTGCTGATTTGTGTAGCTTAGTAACACTCAACACATTTAAGACCTACACGCAGTGACAGGGATGGATCGAGAAATTATTTTTACAGGGGAAAAAAAAGAAAAAGAAAATGCCCCCCTTGGAGATGTGTGTGCTTGCGCACACACACACACACACACACACACACACACACACACACACACACAGTGATCACTTTATTAGGTGTAAACCATCTTGTTAATGCAAATATTGAATGAGCCAATCATTTGGCAGCAACTAAATGCATAAAAGCATGCAGATATGGTTCAGATGTTTTTCAGACAAACTGTCAGAATGGGGAAGAAATGTGATCTAAGTGACTTTGACCATGGAATGATTGTTGGTGCCAGACAGGGTTTTCAGTGTCTCACAAACTCCTGATCCCCTGGGATTTCCACGTGCAGCAGTCTCCAGAGTTTGCAGAGAATGGTGCGTAAAAAAAGAAAATCCAGTGAGCTGCAGTTCTGCGGGCAGAAATTACAGAAATTAAAGTTAATGAGAGAGGTCAGAGGTGAAGGGCCACGCTGGTCGAAGCTGACAGGAAGGTGACAGTAACGCAAATAACCACACATTATAACAGTAGTATCCAGAACACAATGTGAACACACAATGTGTCAGACCTCTAAGTGGATAGGATACAGCAGCAGAAGACGTAAACAAAACATGTCTAATAATTACTAAACCAAACCTAAGGGCTCACTGAGTGTACATACACACACCTCTAGGGGTGCTGTGGACATGCTAGTTCCCAGGAAAGCTTTCCATCATATAACCCCTCTACAGTGGTGAAACTAATGGCTCTAATGGGAACTGGGGCCAGCATGTAGCCTAGTGGCTAAGGTGCAATCTAAGTAACTTTGGATGAATGTCCTCAAGATATATACTGGTTACTAAGCATATTGCTGCAACAAATTGTCCATACTATTTTCCAGCGGTACTGCAGAAATATTGTTAAACGTATCCTCTTGCAATAAAAAGCCCCCGCCTCTTCCTCTCTGATCTATTTGACCCTGAAATCGGCTCCACTTCTTCCTAAAAAGTATGGTATACTTCCTCTCAAGTGTGCTCTTGAATACACTCACAAAACACCCAGAAATATGTACAGTATATCATCCCTGTATTTTAAGTGCTACATTTCGAGAATATTTCACCTACTTAACAACTTTCTCATCTCGTATGCTGAACTTGGAACTTGCTGTATTTGTGTAGGCAGTAGGCGGTTGTCAGTATGTTTAGTAGACAGTCCATATATTGAGGACACAGTAGTTACAAGGCTGTTTCAGACAAGTCTGATGCACCCCATTATAGGTCAGCACACATAGGCATCCAGACTGCTGTTGCTAATCTCACCCCACTGCCAGCTCTTTTGTACTTATTTTGTTCATCAAACTTGCTCTGCTTTTCACCTCTCATCCTATGATTGGGGTTAAGCAGTGCAACACTCACCGCTGAGTCACCTACAGGCAACGCACTGTGAAGCGAATCCTTTTGTACTTTGATGGCCAGCACAATGAGTGTAGGAGCCGATCTGGATGACAGGCCGAACTTGTAAAATCCGGCACTATAATTGTTAAACCACCAAACGGAAAAAAGGATGAGGCTTCTTGTAGGAAGAGATTTCTGTCGCAGGAAGTCTAAAAGCCACAGATAGTGACAGGATTTTAAATAGGTGAGCTGTATCAAGCGAGTGAAATAATATAACACAGTCGGCTCATCCTTTCGGTTATCTGGTTTTCACAAAATTCTAAATCCAGCAACCCTGTTAATCTCCTCTGTTGCTCTACATAACGTAATGACGAGAACAGGCCATTCAGCCCGGCAATGCTCGCCTTTCCCTACCACTAAAGTGTACTTAATGCTCAGTTTACCTAAATGTTTACCCCCTGAGTTTCTGCCTCCATGTCATGACCTGCCAAGCCATTCCACAGATAAGTACTGACCTTTGGTAAACTCCATACTTGTAGCTAGGTGTATTGCAGCCTGTCATGCAGTCCTGTCACACACTGACAACTGCGTAATGCAGGTCTGGGGCGTATTGAACTGGTTGACTCTGAACTTCAGTTTCATTATCTGAACCCACCTATTATGACGCAGACTCAGAAAACCAAACCACCAGTTGTGTAGGTGGAACATGAACACTAGAAATACGAAACTCAACACAAATCTGTCATTCAGAGACTACATGACCATTCGGTCTTTCCCCCTCTCTCTCGCTCTCTCCCCCCCTCTCATTTTCTGTCCCACCCTCTCTCTCTCTCTCTCTCTCTCTCTCTTTACGGCAGCACGCATTGCTCTTCTAACAGCATTGATTTTTTTTCAAGTTTGTGTTTATGTTTTCTCACAATCCCTCCCCAATTTGGAATTCCCAAATGCGTCCCCAATCAGCGCTTATCGCTGCGACCTCTGCTATCGATTCCGGACACGACACACAAGCATGCGCTCCCCTCCGAAGCGCACAATGTCAGCCGCTGCTTCTCATCACACTGCTGTAAACAAGCTGGGCTGGTTGAGGCAGGAGTCAGAGGAAGACCTTTCACCTGCAGTTCACTAGATGAACCGCGCAATGACGCTCAAGTCCTGGCCGACTGAGAGTTTTCCATCTCTGGGCAAGGCAAGAGCCAATCGGATGTCATCTTGCGGGGTTTCGACTAAGGATTCAGTGCCAGGTTGTGATGCCCATCAACGCACTACAGTACACTACTACCAGTGCAATACAATGCAATACTCTCCTAAATACAGTAGAACCTCAAAGGACCAAACACATTTGGGGTATGAAGGTCGTTCGGAAATCAATTTTAGGAAATGTTTCAGTTTAATTTCAGTCTTAATAAAGCAATAACCTCAATGGCATTCGCCCCAAACAATAACTTTCATATGAAGTGCAATTAAATAGGCTAACCAACAATCAGCTAAACTTGTAGGCTAAATGACCAAATCAGGAATAAATCCATATAGTGACAGTAAAGCTTGCACTCTTGTGGCTGATCACCAATGGCAAATAAAATCTTTGCCGCTTGCATTGGCCGTAGCCATCACTGTGACATTATCGTTGCTAGATTTAAATGTATTCGCCTGCTTCTTGCTTCCATCCAACAGTTTTGTTCTGGTCCCTTTTATGTCAAAAGCAGTACTTTCCTTGTAGGCTACTCTTTAGCAGATCAGTCCCTTGTCTAATTTTAATATGATTTTGTGTTTTTTCTCAGTTACTTGTTACTTGTTTTGCGTTTTGCGGTCGTCATTTTGTATGAATATTACACTATTCTGATGCCATACCCTGTTTGGTTGACCAGACTTTTGGTAGTATTGGTCATTTGGGGGTATCTTCAGTTCACTATTTCAGGAATATTGGCATGGCCTCGCTCTGGAGAAGCAATACAGGAATGAAATGCCGAAATGTCAAAATAAAAAAAGGTTTTAAAAAATTGTATTTACAAAGCCGTGCTTACAAAACTACAATAGCATAGCATTATGGAGAACATTGATTTAGCTCCTTTTCAATGTCTTTCCAATGAATCTTAGCTTTAACCGGACTAAGACCAGTCAAAAGAAGTGTTTACCGTACATGCTAAATACCCTAGTATGTTGAAACTGCTCGGGAGAAACCAAAATGTAAAAACTGAATAAAAATAAAAGTGAATTAAAAATGGAGCGATATAATTGCCCTGGTGAGTGCTCTCCAGATGTAGGGAGCAGGGAAGGTGAGGACTACAGACACAGGCATGCAGGGGGCACCTGTCACCACACTGTGGGAGATCACTGTGTGATAACAGGCTCTGCTCCATGGCAACAGAAAGAAAAGAGCAAACACGCGCATCCTCTTTTCAAATCCCTGTTTTTATGTGTTTATTTATGGAGACCATATTGCATTCATGCTCTCCTAAGCTTGATTATCACTGGGGGTTTTTTTCTTGCTGTTTTGCATTCTTGACGCAAGCATTTTTCATTTGTTGGTGTACCCTCGTTTATGAGGGGTGGTCCAAGCTCAATATCAGTCCTTCCCTTGGGGCTGTAATTGTTAGGTTTGGAGTTTGTACATTCTAATTTGTAATTTAGCTGACACTTTTACTCAAAGTGACATACAATTGATTAGACTAAGCAAGGAACATTCATGCATAATAGTTTGCTGAGGTGTTACACCCAGTGAGCAGCAGTTCTGTGGGCAAAAAAGTAGGAGAAGGGCCAGACTGGTCAAAGCTGACAGGAAGGTGACAGTCACGCAAATAACCACATATTACAACAGTGATATACAGAAGAGTATCTCTGAACACACAAAAAATGCATCAAACCTTTAAGTGGATAGCCTACAGCAGCAAAAGTAAAAAAAAATAAGTCTAAAAAACGAGTCTAATAAATGCCTAATAAAATACACTCTCTGAGTGTATAAATTGTATATATATAATTACACTATATACTGTACATTGTGAAAATCTTTGAAGCAGTACTTAAATGTGTTATTGGTAGGCTGTGGCTATTATTTCAACCCACAAGGCCACTGTTTCTTTATAGCCTGCATTCTCAATGTACGTTTACATTTAGTTTGGTGTCAAAATGTACTGTACGGTGCAGAAGGTGACCAGAGGGTTAATGGCAGACAATCGGTGCATGGCTAAACCTCCAGCAGAAAATGCATTATATCCCCGCGGCTGGAAAAAGGTACATGGCAGAGTGAGCAAGCAGTGAAGAAAAGCCAACTGGATTTCGATCCGAATTCTGAGCATGTCATGAGAAGTTAAGCCAGCCATCTCTCCAAAGCTCATGTCACCCGGAAGATTAATTGGATCTCTCCTCCTTTGAGTATTACTGATTGGCTCTCACCGAATGGAAGCCTTTATCTCATTGGCTCAGGCGCCGCATTTGGACTTCTCAGGCTCCGAAGCCTCGCAATTGTCCCCATACTTCAACTTAATAAGTGACAGTTTCTCCACAAAAAAAGGGGGAAAAAAAGCTTTTTCTTTCTTTCTCGCCTCTGACCGTAAGACAGATGATTCAGCTGAAAGGATAAAAATGTCAACCGTGCCTCCTAAACGATGTTCCCCCATAATTCACTGTTAATGCATGCATTTATTTGTGATATTTCTCGTCAGTGTCACCCCCTTACAGAACAGAAAATTGGTTTTCTATAAAGATGGAGGGAAATGGTATTCCTTTTCATATGGAAAGCCTCATGAATTGTTTGATTCCGTTCATTCATCATACTCCGCTCTGTTAAAATCCTACTTGAAGGGAACACTCAGCTCACACGGTATTTCTCAAGGGCAACTACACGCACGGCGCAGCCACAGGAAGTAGCAGGTTCGAATCTAGGGCGGGACCCTGCTGTTTCGCACGCGGTCCCGGCTTTCTCCTGTAGATATTATTGACATACACGGGTGATACGGCGTTTCCTGGGATTGAGTTCGCATGAAGCAAATGAATGAACTAGAGCATGTGCATTGTTTTGAATTTTGCATTGTGTGTTCGTTGCTCATGTGTGATCTGCAGGTGACAACGCATGCCGGGTGAATTACGGAGGCTGCAGCACGCTGTGTCTAGCCATCCCAGGGGGCCGCGTGTGTGCTTGTGCCGACAGCCAGCACCTCGAGATGAATAACGTCACCTGCTCTAGTAAGCCCCTCTCTCTCTCTATGGTTTTTCCGGGAAAGAAAAATCTGTACTGTACAAACAGGATCACAAGGAAATCTCTATATCTATCTCTCTCGCTCCCTCTCCCTCTTTCTCTCCCATTCTCTCCTGAGAGAAAGGAAGAAGAGAAAAGATAGACCATCGGAGATCAGATATGATTATCTGAGTCAGAATGCGACAAGCGAACCCTAAAGCAAAACAAATTGAACACCGCGTAACCCCCAGTGCATTGCGGGGGGAAACGCGCAGCTGGGTTTGGGAACAGCTGGAAGTCTGTAGTGTTGCCGGGTTTTTTTTTTTCCCCTGCCTGTGTGACGGCGCGTTTCCCCTTTTTCCAGTCACGCCGGGGGAAAGCGTGCCGCGGAGGTGTAAGAGCGAGGAGTTTCAGTGCCGGAACCTGCGCTGCATCCAGCTCTCCTGGAAGTGCGACGGGGATGACGACTGTCTGGACGGCAGCGATGAAGACCCTCACACATGCCGTACGCACCTCTTCGCCTCTGACAGTCTTTACCAATGCAGAAATATGGGAGGTCAAAAAGGTTATGTCCACCGGGCCGCGGTGGCGCAACAGGCTAAGACGCAGCGGACTTGCGTTTGCAGTGTGCTGCAGTTGCACACCGGGGACCGGGGTTCGATTCCCGGTCCTGCCAAAAGCCAAGTTTGCTCACGTGGAGCAGCATAATTGGCTCGCTGCTCCAGAGGGAGGGACGTGGCAGGGTTAGTAGATCGCCGCACAACAAAAAACACCCCGGGTGCCTTGGAATCACGGAAGACGAGCATGAGACGAGATGGCTTGAAGAAGGCGTGTCGCTCTCCTTCGGGCCGCCGAGGGACGGGGTGTGGGTGGTGTATCTAATACTAGCTATAATTGAATCAGACGGAGTACAATTGGCTACCAAATTTGGGGGAAAAAGGGAAAGAAATTTGAAAATAAAATAAATATGTTATATGCAGACCTTAGAAGGATTAGGTTCGAACGGACAACTTTGGCAAAAAGGAGTTGGTGTCTTAAATACGTGGTTTACAGGCCACTAAATGTACAGTGGGGTCCAAAAGTTTGAGACCGGAAATGCTATGTTGCAGTCTTTCTAATCTAACTTTTTAATTACTAATTATATTATCAGCATAACAATTTCAGTAAAACATTTTATTGTTGATTGTGCAGTATTTGCTCTTTGGTCTTTAAGTAGTTCCTGCAAAGCTTTGAAGTAACTTTAATTTTTTTTTAAGTTTAAAAGAATCCTGTATATTTCCAGGATTGTATATAAAAAATTAAAAAAAAATCCCTGATTTTCAATGTGCTCTCAGACTCAATGTGCTCTCGTACATTCAAGAATAATGTTTAAAAGTATGAGGAAATGCACAATTTAAAAGGCTGCATCTGCTTGGATCCCATTCACTTTGGTATCTTTGAAGCTCGACATCTCAATACCACTCAAAGTCAGATTGTGGTGATTTATTTATTTATTCATTTTTAATAGACATGGATTTACAATATCAAAAATGCGATTACAATTATCAACACAAACTAGACTAATAATTATTTAAGGCATTCAGGGCTGGTCTCTTTTGTGATGCAGTGCACAGGTCTATTGGCAATTTTGGTCCTGTAATATGCATTCTGGAAAAAGTCGATAGCTATTAGAATGTGTGAAAATGAATGCTTTTAAACATTGAAAAAGCATGCAGAAGAAAAACACAAATTCAGAACTGCATAAAGACAAAGTGCATTCATTAGATATTGATCTTATAAGGGTAGTTTGCTTCTTCTACTGTTCAGACTCTTAAGTTTAATCTATTTAGTTCATATTGAGTTGGGTTGGTCAAGGTTTGGGTGCTTTGTATCCACACCTACTTACAGTGCTAAATCTTAGATGCTTACCATCTATTGTTTTAGAGACAGAAGAGGTTGAGAGATTGAGTTGTTTCATAAAATGAAGTTACAGGCTACAGAACACAATTGACTAGTGTTTGGTGTGTGTATATGAATGACAGTCAGAGATTTAAAAAATGGGAAAAACTTAGCAGTAAGCTAAACTTCACTGCCTGAACACATTGAATGCTGTATCAAATAATTGTTTGTTTTGCTGTGAGTATGTCTGGTGAATTTATTTTATTTTTATGATACAAACCCATACAAATTGTATAATCTGGAATTGTAAAAATGTTTGGAGTGTTATGAGTTAGCGATGTAAGGGGAGGTAGGATGCAGTCTGAATCGGTGAGTCAGAAGATAGCCAATGATTATTCTGCCCTTACAACTTTGGAAAGTTTGTTTCCCCCTAATTGGGGCCAGTACCAATTAAAGGTCTTCATCCTGAGCCAAATCCAATGGGGCCAGAAGGTATGCTGTGGTTTGTTTGGGTATCAGGCCTATTTTTAGTTCTGTGGTGCCAGGTCAGATGGGGTGTGGGCCCGCTGCCAACCAAACCAAAGTTTACAAATAGTAGTGTTTCAAGACTTCCACTGTTAACAACAATTGACAACAATGGCACGACATTTTCAGTTTTTGTAGAGTACCGAATGGTCAGTTAGCAAACTCTATTTGACAGCACAGGCGTGACAAACTTATTGATGTCATGTTTAAGAGAAGGAAAAACAGCTAGCTGGCCAGCCTGTTTTCATCAATGCAAACAGTGACAAATGTATTGATGTTACATTTACTAATCTTTTATGATCATTATGGATATAAAAAAATATATATATTCTTCTGTTTTACAAACATCCTGAGCTATTGCAGAAGTGCTAGCAACGAACATCACGTTTAACAGAAGGAAAAACATGTTTACAAAATTAAGCATGAAAGCTGAAATATATGGCTGTTTTAATTAGCTAGTGAAGCATAATGGTGCACCACAAAAACTAGATGCTTCAGTTTGTGGAATTGTTTCCAGTTGTTGTAACAGCTGACAGAAGTTCTGCTCCTCCCCCACCCCTGTTCTGTGACTGCACATGCTTTCATTAGCTGCATTTCTTTCTATTATGCTGTATGGTAGTGGTTTAAAACATGTGCCATGGAGGGCTGTGTGTATGCTGTGTGTATGCTGGTTTTTATTCCAGCCTCAGATCACGATTATATAATTAGTTAGTTATTTGCTGAATTAGGGCTGTAGATTTGCACATAATGTATATACAGTGAAGTGTGTTATTTGTATTGTCTAAGTAACAACTGTTGTTTACATTCTGTGCTTTAATGATGTTAAATGCCCATGGCTGAATAAGCAATTGGAGTAAATTAAGGCAGCATTCATTGGTTGGAATGAAAACCTGTATATACATGGCCCTCTGCGGGCAGTAGTCTGAGACCACTACTGAACGGAGCTGTTGGCTTATTGTTTGAACAATCCGGCTCTATCTGGTTAGGGCTTCAAATTTGGCTTGAGCTTGTCCGGCTGGATTGGAAGGCAGGCTTGGTCCTCATTTCTAGCTTCATGCAGGTCTCTAGTACCAATCCCGGGAATTAGAATCAAAACTAATGAGCCGTATTCAAAGCAACGTGTTGTTCCACCACTAGGGGGCCAGTACAGACAGGCATCGTGACCGGGAGCAGTGACCACACAGGGAGGGCAGAGCCACTGCGACCTCAACAAATTCTCCTTAATTTAAACCAAGGGGAAAATGGCTGCCAGACAGCTCCGAGCAATAACACATTCACAGCCATAATGTATGGCTGCCATATTCGAAAACATTTGTCAGAGATGCCACTGGCGTGAGGTCTGGCAGACCGCTAATCACTACAGACGCCAAACCCCATCCGGCTGAGTCTCTGAAGGAAGACATATTTATTCCATTCCATATGTATGCTTGATGTTATTGTTGCTTGGGACACTACTGTTGTCATGCCTGTGTTGTAAGACGGGTACATATTTCGTGTTGCAGACACACTAATCTGCTTTCGTCCTTTTTCATCTATTTGTTTTTGTCGAACAGCAAACATTTCACACGCTCTTTAAAGGTTCTGTATTGTGGAAAGTGACATTTCCCTTGCGATGTGGATTATAAAGGAGTTGAGTGTGTTATAAAAACTGTGAAAATATTAGAACACACAGTGCCCAAATAAATCCACTCAATCCCTATGAAGAAAATGTGCATTTAAACAAGCTGTTTGGGCTTCTGGGAAGTTATGACATCACAACAATATGCTAATTTGCTTCAGAACAAATCCAACACTCGGCACAGATGGCGTTCAGTGTTGTTGGAGCTAGCCAGCTAATCAGAACAGAGGTTCATTGACATCACACAGCCTTAAAGTCACAGTCACTGAAACGGCCTGTTCTTGAGCTCATGAGAGGTGCTAGAGAATGGACTGGTACTAAAACTCCACAAACATCTTATGGATATCAGGCCATAAAATAAAACATTGGAAAGGTGTACAATATGGGACTTTTAATAATGCGGGTCTGTTCTTGAATTTTGTGAAATGTAGTCCATAGAGTGCTCGATGAAATCTGATTAATTTATCAAACACAACGATTATTGATTGTCTGGCTGATCGATCGGTTGAGTCTAGACTGATGGATCGATCAATTAAGTGACCGATTACTCGATCGATTGACTGTTTTATTGTCGGTCGCAGATAACCGCAGCTGCCCCGCTGACCAGTTCAAGTGCCAGAACAACCGCTGCATTCCCAAGAGGTGGCTGTGCGACGGGACCAACGACTGCGGCAACAACGAGGACGAGTCCAACCTCACCTGCTCAGGTCCGCCCGCCACGGCCGCCACACCCACCAGCGCCCGACCGGAGAATCGCGCCTCCCCAAGGGGGGGGGGTAAAAAAAAGCAAAGCTAACGGCTTGTATCTTCCACAAAGTTTAGCCGTCGCGCCGAGCCGCATTAGCAAGGGGCTGCTTATTTTCAGAGCCGGGCGCCATCTGAGAATACAACGTGTCAGCGGCGAGACAGTTCCAGCACAACACCGGCGTATAATTTCCCCCATTGTGAGAAGAAGCGCTCGGTGAATCCCCATCGGCTTCGGCGCTGCCGTGGGACGGAGCGGTACGAGCGCGGAACATTCTAGAGCCTGTGGTGAAGGGCGGACGTGGCACTCCCTCCCCTATGTCGTTTTAGCAGTTAGCCGAGTATTCTTTCACAACGGCGCGATGGCGTTCGGTCGCCGCTTTGAAGGTTGTTTGCCGTGTGCTTCCGCATTTAAATATTGCCAAAGTCGGGGGTGAAGGAACGGAAAAAGGAATTTAGCAGTCAGATGAATATCTTATTTTTAAGGCCATGCAAATTCAATGGCCACACTGCATGATTTCAGAGGAATGTCTTCGCTGTTACACAATTACTGTCTAGTGAGAATATTAGCTCATCTATGAATATTTATCAATATTTTTTTACTTAAAATGTAATCACGTATTTGTCAGATACATAAAATCACTCTCATGAGGTTCTCAGGGGAATCGGAAACAATTTCAAACCAGAGACACTGAGATTTGGTTTATTAACGCCCATAATGTGCTTTGCTATGCAATGGGAGTTATCTGAATTGGATCATTTGTCTCATTTGGTTCACAGTATGTATTATTTTGTAAGGAATCAAAACCATTAAATTAGGTCAGTTAATGATGTAAAAAATATTTTTCAGGGAAACCTGACATAGACCAGTCATACAAAAAGCTTTGAGCTTAGTGGGACAAACCAAAATATCACCAATGAATGGTGGAGTAAACATTAAAAGTCCATTCCCATAACATTTGAAGATTATTTAATTTTTAATCGCCTCCCTTTTCGCCGGCCAAAGAAGAAATCTTGGTGGGCCAAGACCAAGTTTGGCTGTCCCTATTGGACGCAACCAAAATGATTTTCAACACATTTTGCAAAGCTGTTTTCTGATGGTTAGATAATTGGGAACCAGCTAGGACCAGCTTGAAATACCAGCTACCAGCTGTCTCAAAACATATCTTGAGCTGGTCAAACCATGCTGAGTATAGAGTTGGTCTAACTGGTCAACCAGCTAACAGCTGTCTCAAAACCTAGCTTGAGCAGTTTTTTTTTCAGCAG
Organism: Conger conger; assembly: GCF_963514075.1. Lineage (NCBI taxonomy): Eukaryota > Metazoa > Chordata > Actinopteri > Anguilliformes > Congridae > Conger > Conger conger. The sequence goes on from NC_083762.1 coordinate 61,042,086, forward strand.
GGAGAGCATGCGTTTTCGTTGCACAACGGTGCTCTACAAACACACTAAGCACTGCCACGAACCACCCCTCTAGGCCGTTTGTAATTTGTGTAAGCGCAGATCAGCTTCCGCTTCTAAAACTTCTTTAATGTCAGGGAGGGCTTCAGCATCATTTTCTTGTCAGACGTTGACATGAAACATGCGTCGTGACGGCGACGGGATTTAATCCAGCGGGAAGGATACTGGCACAGATTCCCAAACAGCCCGGGCCTCCTGCTGTCTGGAACTTTCCGCTTTCCAACTCTGTTAATATCGATCTGACACCGGCAGGGGAATGAGCCAAACTGCATGCGCTGAAGAAATATAATCCAGATGTGACTGCCGAACAGCCGTACACTCAGACGGCCTTAATTTATATGCGGTATTCACAAACGTTGTTTGGCTCATGAGGTTTTTACTTGCTAATGCAAACCTATCCTGTCATTAATGAGAGGCAATTCTGTGAATGTGTTGAACTGCCAAAATAGTAGTAGTAATAATAATAATAATAATAATAATAATAATAATAATAACAATAATAATAATAATAATAATAATAATAATAATGATAACAATAATAAAAACATAAATGTGATCAAATTGGCCCTAGTCCTTATCTTTGTTGCACTGTTAGCACATTAAATTGTAGGGTCTAGCATCTGAAATTGTAGAAACTCTAGGGTCTTTCAGCACACTTGTGCCTGGTTATGGGTAAGCACTTTGCACTTTCTTATACGTCGCTCTGGATAACAGCTTCTGCAACTGGCATACATGTAATGTAATGTAATAATAATAGCAATAACAATAATAACAGCAACACTTTCTATAGCCCAAGGTCACTTATGAAATTTAGAAGAAATTAACAAAAAATAGATTAGTGGGCAGGCTAGCTGTATGTGGAGCTGTCATGTCATGGTTCTGAAATAATTTCTGATTTAAATTATTGCGGTTGTGTTCCAGCTCAGACGTGCCAACCCAGCCAGTTCTCCTGTCAAAATGGCCGCTGCATCCCAGCAAGCTGGCTGTGTGACAGGGATGATGACTGCGGCGATCAGTCTGATGAACTGTCATCATGTGGTGAGATTTAAAACCTGGTCACACACACACACACACACACACACACACACACACACACACACACACACACACACAGTAGTATGAGTGTGTATCTCTGACATAAGAAGCTTAAAGCTTTAAGGCCAGGTTTATATATTGCATAAGTTCCCTGAACCTTTAAAGACAAGTGCTCCAGCTTCGTCAATAATGGTAAACAACCAATAACTTACTTATTCTGAATCTATATGTCTCAACCGTAAAAGAAAATCTCCTTCAATGCGGAGGCTCGATTAGTCAAAACACACGTCTTGTGCTCTGTACTGTACCGCAGAGTTCAACAACACTATCCTACATTTGACAGAATTGTCAAGGATGCAGTAGAAAACCAGTCACGAACTCAATGATGTAGTGAAATGGCAGGCTTTAATGCAGAACAGTAAGATAAGACAGGCTCGGGTAGCGATTAGGTGAACCGGTACAGTGGGGATAAACAAGTTTGAGGTCCAAACAAGCAAAGTCCAAACACAGGTAGGCAGTCCAAACAGGCAATGGTACAGAACACAATCCAAGAATCTAAATCCAATAGTCCAGGCAAAGTTCGGTAACAGATGATCTACGACAGAACAGAAGGCAAATCCAAAAGTCTGAAATCACAGAGCTAGTAGGCAGATTGGGAAACAAGAAAACAAACAGGCAAAGGAACAGGCAGGCCAGAACTAAGGGGAACAAGTATATAAGCGAGGAAATCAAAACAAACTAGCAACGAAAGACAGACACAGGCAGGCTTTAAAGCAACACTGTGAAATGACGAATGAGAAACAGGTGAGGCAATTGACAGGAAGGAAATACAAAAGTATTGGAACAGCAAGGTCAATTTCTTTGTTTTTGTAATACACTGAATACATTTGTGGTTGAGATAAAAAGATGAACATGAATTTCAGCTTAGAATTACACCTAGATTTGTTAAACTACATAGTACCTTTGGTATCACACCACCCAATTTTAGGTGAGCACAAGTATTGGAACAGAGAGTATTTAAGTAAATGAAAATAAATAACACTTAATATTTGGTTGCATATCCCTTGCTTACAATAACTGCATCTAGCCTGTGACCCATTGACATTACCAAACTTGTTGCGTTTTTCTTTTTTGCTCTCACAATGTTTCTGTCATCAACTGCAGTTGTTTTCCTTGGTCGACCTGTTCAATGTCTGTTGCTCAGTATTCCAGCGGTTTAATTATTTTTCAGGACATTCCAAGTTCTTGTACAAGCTTTCCCCAATGCATCCCCTTTGTTCTAAGCTTCAAAATGGCTTGCTTTTCTCCCAAAAGACAACTCTCTGGTCTTCATGTTGGTTTATCTCGCACAAATGCAGTCTTCACAGGCAAAACCCAAGGCTAAACCCAAGAGTAAACATTCAGAACTATTTGTTGTTTCACCAATCAATGTAACCAGACACATCTGGGCAACAAGAAACACCTGTCAGTCACATGTCCTACTACTTTGGCTCACCAAAGAATTGGGTGGTCTGATACAAAAGGTGATATGTTATAAGTTCTAGATAAAAATACCAGGAAATAAAATCTGAAATTGGGGACTGGGGCAAGAGCGCACAAAGAAAACAAGGAAAAAGGCACAAGAATAGAAAGCAAGGTCATTCCACTGAGATATTAATGGTGCTTAAATAGCGAAATGGACAAAATGGATGTGTGCTTTTATGAGCTGAAAGCAGAACGCGACAGATGTCTGCCTTCAGGAAAAGAGCCGTAATACGGACTTTCTTTCACAAAAGGGACCAAAACCACATCCAGCAACCACATCCCAGTTGCTATATCTTCGGGGGAAAATGAGGGGGAATTATCAAAGGCACGCTAGCCTCACAGACATGAATTATTTGGGCCCATCTGGTCCGGTATTGTGGAAGCCACATCAAGGGACTCTTAAAAGAGCTGTCCGTTTGACCTCTGCAAAAAGGGTGGCATGAATGCACTTTTTTAGCAAGTCGGTTCATACCCTCTGTAAGAGCTTACCTTCTTAGAAATATAAGTTTCAACAAGTTGATTCCTCAGCTCAGGAAAAAGCTTCCTCCGTTTCCTTGTGCGTTTTGCTGATCTTTGAGGATACATTTAGACTGGGAGAGGGTGTCTAGCTGAAGAGACTGGAACAGCAGCGAGACAGTCTCGTACCTGCAGGCGGTGACTGAAGCAGGCAGTCAGGCCTTCAAAACTGCCCTCAGAGATCCCGCATGAGATGTGAGCGCCTAGCATGAGGTTTTTTTTGGGAGGCTGGAAGGATATGTCAGCAGCTTTCAAACATTTCCTTAACGTCCTTAGTTTCTATCAAAGCAAGGACTTTCAAATCCCCATTTCAGCAGTTTGCCCATTGCTGGCATTTAGCAAAGTGCATGATGTACTTTTGGCAACCTTGAGAGTTATAGAAGCCCATTAACGTCTAAATATTGATTTTACGTTGCATATACGGTCATTATACAAACTTCCACGCTAATGTATACATAATGTCATGGCTGTTGCTTTTAATTGGCTTGCAGCTTGATCAGGGTGCCTTGCTGACGCCTTCAAAACTAAAGATGAGCGCACCAGTATGCACTCGTTAAACCTGACGTGTCCTTTTTTTTAAACGCGGGTGTCGAGTCGGAGTGCTTTATGATTTTGGAGGTTCAGCGTAACTCAAGAGGACTAAAGTTCAGCTTGAACAGTGGGAAATCTGTCTCAATTTGGCCAGAAATAACACAAACTCCCTCTACCTGAGTCTGACTCCCTTCCTCCAGAGAGGGAGGCCTCCTGAGACATTACACCACTTGGCTGCTGACCAGAAAAGGAGACATCGCTCTGAAATACAGAAGAAGATATATGAGAACTGAATGCTTAAAACTACCAGGGAGTACTGTGTATTTGTATTCATATTTATAGCAAAGGGGTGAGATTTGCATGTAAAATACTGCTGCATCAAAAGACATGGTAACTGTCAATCAGTGCACAGTGGCAGGAAGGGTGCATGTTTCTCCTGCAGAGCGGATGTTGTGTTCGACAGAACATCTGTAACTCCCACACAGTTCTGTCACTTTTTTGATGAAACTTAAACATAATTCTGATATTTCGCATCAAAGCCGTGACTGGCTGTGAACGTCAGGATCAGACACTTAAAAGCCTGCTCAACATCATGCTCTACTCGTGCCGCAGCGAAAGTTGTTGAGGAATAGATCTCGAAGAACTGGCAGAAAATACATTTCAAGGTTGCAAGGCTAAGCTCCACTTGGAACCAAAGAACAGGCATGCTTTACACTGCATACAGTGTGCCGCCTGTTGAAAATATAAATGATGAGGCTTGAAGGCATTGATTTCTTTATTTTTGCCTTGAGCTGAGCTAAGGCCTCGTTCCCTGTGTTACCCTGCATGTGTGCATAATGGTCCAGGGTTTTGTTTTTGTCTGTGCTTCTAGGTAATGGTGGCAATCATCAACAGCTATTATAGCTTCCATTGCTGGTGTACCAGTCATTGAGTCCTGCTCCTTGTGTCCTTACCTTAGTTCAGCATGTGCCCATTGGCAAAATATTTTCCCCTACTTGGCTGGGATTCAGAACAAATATAGAGCACTTTGGCAAATGTGCTGCATTTTATTTAGCTTTACGTACAGTAGCTTTCTCGTGTTTGGTCTGTTTTTATTTTTGAAGCTTTAGTTTCAGGTCTGGGGGCCTTTTAGGGTATGTGTCCTCAGCAGCAGAAGAGTGCCATTTCAGTTTTTATGTATTTGTTTATTTTTTTGCTGTCAACACTTCGCAAACACTTCAAAAGTGCATCAGCGTATGGCAATTGAAAGCTGACAGAAAAGTAAACCTGCCATCCCAGCTCTTACCACAGAAGAAGGAGCAGACACGAAAAGATCACAGAACCGCACTCTCCCGTGTCCGTATCCGTCGCGTGGAATAATCACCGTGTTCAAAGCTTCTGCTACAAAACGCATTATCATTTGTGCTTCCTCTGGTGTAGCTTACGCACTGCCTCGCTGCACAGCCACAAACAGCAACAGAGCACGCGGTAATTAAAGTTTATGCATGGCTTCCCTAAATCACAATCATACTGTGCCCCCCAAAAAGGTTTTCTCCTATTCAGTTATTTGATATTCCCCAGACACCGCTTTCTGCCGAAGACCTGGCATCTCTGTCATTCCGGAGCTTTCTATGGCAAGCGTGGCTTCTTGCACTCAACTCGCATCAACTGTCAGAGACAAGCCCCAAAAGTTTTACTAGGCGTGATCGGTTCAATGACCGCTTTTTTGACTTCAGAAGGCTCGGAAACATAATTATACATGCATATAAGTATTTTTTTGAAGTCTCATAGCCTCAGCTGTCAGCAAAGCTAAATGTCTCACAGGACAAGCATATGAGCTATTTCCGAAACGGAAAATGCTAGAAGGTACAACTGTCAGAAAGTTTCAGAGCTGAGGGTCTTTTGGTCTATCTTTATTAAAAACAAATCCACATAAATGGGCTGTATTAACTGGGGCATTTTAAATTATGCCATTCTCTTTGGGCAACTCAATAAGGATGTAGTTAATTGGTGAAATTAGAAGTCCCTCTCACTCCATTTCCAGTGTTGCATAGCATCGTGTTCATGTTTCTGTGTGTTTCCATTTTGAGAGCTATTGCACTTCTGACATTTTTTCTCGATGCATGCAATTCCAATTAATTCTCTAAAGCTGTAATTAATTCTGCCAATTCTTGCATCTACATTTTTGTCTCAATTCAACACACTAATTTCACAGAAACATTGAAGTATGCATTTTTGTTTTGACATGACTGTCATTAAGTGTTCTTTTGTACAGCATGTAATTAACCAGTTCATTACAAAAGACAGAGGGAACACAAATACTACAGTTGTGCCAAGGAAAGGCTAGACCTCTGTTTACTGGTGTGTACCATGACAAATCAGCTCTTCTAGGCAAAGTCCTACACAGATAGATAAAAATGATTACTTCCTTAGCCACAATGGCATAAAAAAATGTTTACTGAATGCTTGGCTTTTGCCAGTCTTCAAGTGCCCTCATAAATGTTCAGAGGGGTTGAGGTCAGGTGATTGTGGATTGTGCAGCACTCCTTGCTCTTCTTTGGTCTTCAGGTAGCCTTGAATGGATTACATGGAAAAAATCCCAGGTTTCCAATATGGTCTCAGACATTTGGACCGCACTGTACATGACAATGTGCACATTACAGACATGTACTGACAGTTATAATCCGCCGTTCAAAACAATTACAAGAAATATGCTGAACTAAAAGTCCTGCTAATAATAAAAAGCTACAGTAGTAAATCGTACTATTATATGATACTATTAATATAGTAACTTGTTCCTGGCAGCATTTTGTTAGTTTGCAGCACCCAAACTCAATTTCCTAGAGATTCAAGGCATTTTTTTTGGCAAAATCAATGCATACTGATGATTTGTATGTGCAATAATAGAGCCTTTTCAAACTGTAAAAAATGTTTTCCTTAATGTTTTCTGTCTTAAAGTCACAGGTATGTCAAGCTTGCAAATATAGCATTCAATTATGTGTTCAAAAACAGTTCCTGGTCAATTTCAGTAGATTCAATAAGAAGTGCCAAACCTTTACTTAAAACAGGTAATGGAAACACATGCATGCAAACATCAGCCTTTAGAACCACATCGATGAATACAGAAACATGCCCCAACCCAAAATGTGTTTGTGTTAAGATGAATATCTAAATATGTGCTATTTCTTAGAAAGCATGAGTGCTGTAGATCAGCTGCTGCATTTTTAGTACTGCCTGGTAAACCATATACACTCAGTGAGCACTTTATTAGGTTGACCTGTACACCAGCTTGTTAATGGAAATAATTAATTAATCATGTGGCAGCAACTGAATGCGTACAAGCATGCATACATGGTCAGAATGGGGAAGAAATGTGATATAAGTGACTTTGCCAAATCAATAATTGTTGGTGCCAGACAGAGTGGTTTGAGTATCTCAGAAACTGCTGATCTCCTGGAATTTTCACACAAAACAGTCTCTGTAGTTTGCTGAGAATAGTGCGGAAAAAAACAAACAAACATCCAGTTCGCAGTTTGTGTTGTTAATGAGAGAGGTCAGAGGAGAAGGCCCAGACTGGTGAAACTGAAATAACCACACATTACAAAAGTGGCATGCAGAAGAGCATCTCTGAACTACTAGGCTACAGAAGCAGAAGAAATTAATCAAATAAATATCTATTAAAGTGCTCACTGAGTGTATTTGCTACATCCAGGAGCGAACAAGCAATGTCTTGTTTTATGATGTTTTTATAAAGAAATAAAGTATAATGTCACAAGGGCAGCAATGTTGAAGTAATGCTGAATGCTGTATTAGTACTGAATAGCTGAGCCAAGTAGGCTCTTTCTGAAGAATGCTCCAGCATGAATGAATCTGATTACCTTACCTTGTTCTCCACAGCATTTCCCACCTGTGAGCCCCTCACTCAGTTTAGCTGCTCCAATGGGAGGTGCATCAGTGTCAAGTGGCACTGTGACTCAGGTGAGTCTGTTTGCTATGTTCTGCGACTCACATGAATCTGTTCACTGTGTGCTGTGACTCAAGTGAGTCTGCTCTCTGGTGTGCTGTGACTCAAGTTAGTCTGTTAACTGTGTGCTGTGATTCAAATGAGTCTGCACCCATGTGTGCTGTGATTCAAATGAGTCTGCACCCCTGTGTGCTGTGACTCGACTGAATGTTCACTGTGTTCTGTGACTCACATGAGTCTGTTCACTGTGTGCTGTGACTCACATGAGTCTGTTCACTGTGTGCCTTGACTCAGGTGAGTCTGTGACTGAACACACATGATGCCCCCTTGTTAGTCAGTAGGTCACTGCACCTTATGTCCTTATTTACTATTAGTAACATTATTAGCAAGTTACAGATTTAACAGTGTCTTCAAGCATGAAACAGTCCCACCTAACGAAATACCTCAGTCGTTCTATCTAAAAGCCATATCCCTTACAAATATCATGAAGACATCTGGGCTGGGCATTGATTGATATTTGACTTTTAAAGGCTAAGTTGCATTTTACTGCTTCCACAGAGGCTTATACTTTCGCATTGAACTAGCACTGTTTCTTTTCGCAAGGCCTGACATGCCTTTAAAACCCGCACACCTTTTGTACAAGGGTTTTTTTTTGCTTTATTAGAACAAATATAGCACAGAAGTGGAGTGTGTCAGATGGGACTTTAAGCCAAGCCCCATCTGGAAACCTGTGAAGTAAGCGCATTGCCATCCCTCACGTACCCCGCCGTCCTCTTTGCCGCTTTTCCCGATCCGCAGACGACGACTGCGGGGACGGCAGTGATGAGGTGGGCTGCGTGCATTCCTGCTCCAACTCGCAGTTCCAGTGCGCCAGCGGGAGATGTGTCCCGGACCACTGGGTCTGTGACGGAGACAACGACTGCGGGGACTACAGCGACGAGAATGGAACCTGCTCCGGGGCAGGTTGGTTTACCCTCGTGTGTTGGTTTACCCCCCCGTCTGACAAAAGTTTTCATCCCGTATCAGTGTTTCTCAACTCCGGTCCTCACCAGACCCACTTGCCAGAAGGTGTTTGTTGTAACCAGGAACTCACGCACCTGGTTTAACTGATCCAGGGTATTTCTGGTGGTGTGACTGGTTCAGTCATTAAATCAGGTTGACTTCCTGGTTGCAACAAAAAACTTCTGGCAAGTGGGCCCCTGCTAACTGGAGTTGAGAAATACTGTTCTAGATTACATTTTTGTCCAAAATAATTGAAAATCTGTGAACCAATGAGGCTAGCACACGTTGTAATGCTCCAAAATCTAAATTTTTATCTCTCAGTAGAGTTGACGTTTCAGCCGAATCAAGCCTTCATCAGAACAAAAAGATGAAGGCTTGATATGGTCAAAACATCAATTCTACTGAGTGATAAATATTAGGCTCATTGTCAACTCACAGTTTCAAGGCAACTCTTTTCTCTCTGCACCTTGTGATATTTTGCTGGTGTGCGTGTGTCTCTTAAAAGCTTGTTGAAAATGTCAAATTTTTTGGCAAATTACTCTGCCTTTTGTTCACTGAAGTATTAAAAAATAGTTTATTCGTTTCATAAACTGAATTACAGAATGTAATAGGAATGGTCACGTGAAATAATTATGTCAGAGGTGTGGGTCGATGGCTTTCAAAAAGTAGACAAAAAAAAAGAAAACTGATGATTTGTATGCAATAATAGGAGACTTTTTCAAATCAGGAAAATTGTTGCCTAATTTTGTCCATCTTGTAAAGACACAGCTCTGATAACTTGCAAATAGAGCCATTCCTGGTCAATTACAGTAGCACCGTATTTTACAAACCTATACTGGAAACAGACAAATGCAAACACATTAATGCAAAAATAAACCTTTAGAATCACATCCACAAATACAGAAACGTGCCTCAATCCAGAATGCAATTGTGCTAAATTGAAGTTATCTAAATACTTGTTCATACATTGAATACTTCAGTAGATCAGATCATTAGTCAGATCAGTGGCCCCAATTGGCTGAGACTGTTCCAGACCACTCATTGTTTACACGGATCATTGTTTCAAATCTCGCAAGGTGAGCACAAACGAAGAAGCCAATCGCTCTCCAGTCCTAGGCTACTTAACCAAAGGCATCTTCCAGTGCCTCATTAGATTTTTATTTAATGCTTTTTTAAAATTAAAAACAAGAGTGTCGGTTGAGGAAATGAGAAGAGTGAACATTAGAGAGCTACCACAATCAAAGCACGGTAATGGAGGAAGCTGCTGATGTAGAAAAATTGTAATGTTGTTAAAGATTGTAATGTTGTTGAACATTACGCTGACTTCGCTGGTTGGCATGACGGAATTAAGGCCTGCAAAAGGATTCGTGTAGGTGTTACTGAAACACACAACTCTGACACTGAAATTAGCGCTCTTTAGCAAATGCTTCCATTTGCTCTCATTGCTTTGGGTAGCTGCCACCACTTATGTGTCCGAAATTACAAATTGAACAAACTCTGGCCTCGGGTTATAAGATCAGTTCTTTAATCACTACTCCACATTGCTGCCATTTCACAACTCTATTACAGGTCTATTAAGTTGAAAATTTCTACCCGCATAGAATGTCTTAATTAACTTTGGACTTTTGGAAAACAATGCACAATGCATTTTCTTTTGAGGTTGCATAGTTTAGGATAGTTTGTTCTAAAGCACTGCCTTTTGGAAATACTGTGAAACCTCACGATGATGTGAATTTGGATATAACGCAATCATCACTTGTCTTTCGTTTCCTCAACATTTCTTTTTATTTGAAATGTTAAAAGACATCTTGACAAAGACATCTATAACGCACCCAACATTATTCCTATTGTATGGTAACTAGTGCTGCAGTGTTTTGGTACTTGAAACCAAATCAAATGTCATTTATAGCTAGGTTTTACACAGTAATAAGTTATATTTTTCACATGTGTTTTGTGTGTAACTTATTTTCTATGTGTTAAACTTCGTTTTATCCATATGTGTGCATCAGTCATACTGTATGCTTCATGATTTTCTTATTCAAAATGGAATAAAGGAAGTACTTTTATCTCACGCATACATGTAGTTTGGCTTTGGCCTTACAGTATAACATGGTTCAAAACGAGTCAAGCAATCCCCCCTCTTTTTCATACAGTAACTGGAAGACTGACGGAAAAAGTATTATTTTTCATTAACCTAGGACCCCGCATTTTACACAATGAATTTTTTTTGGACCCCGCTTATCGCATTACAGCAAGGTTTTACTGTACCGATTTAAAACCTTAGAAAAACCTTCTCGACCAGGTTTAATTAGTCCCTTCTGCTTCGAGGACCTCGCAGCCCGGATTTGAATACTTTAATCTGTTATTGTTTTGCTGAAGATTGGATACGCGCCGTGAAACGGTTATAACCTGGTAGTTTTGCTAAAAAGAGGCCGCTATTCATCAAAAGACTCTGGGAAGCTGCCTGTCTGGTCTCGAGAGTCCGGCCCAGCTCAGAGGTACCAGCTGTGGGCCAAATCGCACACCTCGTCCCAAAGCAAAGAACAGAAAGGGGGGGAAAAGAACTGTGTGTATTACATTACTTTACTTTACTTTTTTTTTCCCGAGGAAAGGCCTTTATTTTTAAGTTTGTTTACAAACCGCTAACAAAACCTGTGCACACTTGCACTGGGAAGAGTGTACAGGCTTGTGAAATCTTCTCTTGTTCCAGGTGGTCTTAGCAGCAGGTAGAAAATATTTAAGTGCACCTTTTTTATCATGGCCCTCCAAAAAACCTATACTCCCATTTTGCAGGACAAAAATCCTTTTCTTATTCATTCTTCTTTTGTTTCCACTGCCATGCTGTCTTATAAGAAGATATTTCATAAGAGATTAACAACTCAAGACTCTCATATTTGCGCAAAAATGTAATATTCATAAAAGTATTGACACAGCACTCCCGCTGTTTGACGTTCGTATCGGAATCTCAGAACGTTTATATTTGATTTGTGTTTCCGTGAGCCCTCGCTTAACCCCGGTCGTCTTTACAAACGTATGTCAACAGCTCATCTCTCCTATCGTGTTGCCACAGTGACCATTCCTGTCATTACAGAGACTAGAGAGATGAGGAAAATAGGCTTACCTCTGGCAGACAAAGGCATCGCCCCTCCCCGCTTCCTGTCTGTCTCCGAATCTCGACAGGGAGCGTGTTTTGTTTTTGTTTTTCCTCTTAGGGCGGATGGACTGTGGAACACCGAGCCTGGCCTCGCATGTAAATGTCGTTCCGAGATCGGGCAGACGGCGCGGAGCTAACACGAGCCTCAAATTGAAATGTCATCCATCGCCATCAGTGCTACATGACAGTCATAATGGGGAATTTGTAGGCGCGCCGCTCTTAAGAGCTCGCTAACTGCTCGAGCTCACTAAAACCCAGGGAGGAAATGGGCCTGGAAGCTTTGGGTGATGGAGGTGGGGGGGGGGTAGGCGGAGGGGGGGTGGGGGCACGCCTTATTTTTATGGGCCCGTGATTGATGACCATGCCTCTTCCGCGGAAAAGTGCAAGAACTGGAGGAAAAAAACGCTCCCCTGTAAAATCGGTAACCCTCCACGGGCCTCTCTCTCTCTTTCTCCCCCTGCCCAGCCCTGCTTCCTGTCAACGACTGCAGCGGGGAAGAGTTTTACTGTCGCGCCGACGGCACCTGCATCCCGGAGCGCTGGCGCTGCGACGGGGACAAGGACTGCGAGGACGGCAGCGACGAAGCCAACTGCGAGGGGACCCGCCGGCTGTGCGACCCCAAGGCCAAGTTCACCTGCAGGGCCTCAGGTACGGAGCTCCAGTCCACCGCCATTTTAAACAGGGACTGGAACAGGGACGGCCAAGATTTCTGGATTTCAGACCGACTTCAGCTCTTAATTATTTCATTAGCCCAATCATTTACACATTCTGTCATTTTTAGCCACATTCCATGATATAAACAGCTAGCTGATGAATGTTCTTGTCTTGGAGCATTTTATTGTGGTCTAATTTACGAGTTAATTGGTCTCGGCGCATATGGCTAATTAGCCGATTGAGCCATGTTAACTGGTGGCAGCAAAATCCTGCATACGCACTGGCCCTCCAGAACTGGAGTTGTCCATCCCTGGACTAGACCCTTCTGAGCTGGCCCAACGTACTTTCCGTTCCCTCAGCGGCGCCTAGAAGGCTGCTGTCTCCAAGACTGCAAAGCGGCCAGCGGGTTCAGTTCAGCCAACCACAGACGATGTGTAGGCCACATACTTCTTCACAGGCAGTTTTTCCCTTAATGTATTTTATATCAAATCCATCTGTAGCTACATTACTGAGCTAGCTAGTTTGCTAGCTTGCCGCTATTAGTTCTATAGCTCTAAAATCCGCTTCCTTCTAGGCGTCACTGAGGGAAGGAAAGTACCTCGAGCTATGAGACGCTCACTCAGGAAGTAGTGAGCGGATCGCGTTGCCATGGCAGCCGGAGGGTCACATGGCAGCAGGATATGGGCGGCCTTGGTTGCAGAGGGGAAACCATATCAGCAGGGCTCCAGCACTCATGCCCTGCCACACGGTTGGGGGTCAATTGCTTTTTCAATGCATTCAATTCAGGAAAGGAATTTAACCTTTTGAAGGTTGGTAGGTTTTGTAATTTTATTTTTAAAATAGATTCTACGTTAGTGTTAGAGGAACTCCATTGCTTTCAATTGCCAGTAGTAATTATGGTATTCAGCATTAGAATGCGCAGTTAAGAACATCCTAATCCTATTTTATACCTTAACAGATTAAATCCTTTTCTCCAATAAAAAAATGACATTTAATATTTTGAACACAAATGCAAACATTTTTTGTATTTTTCTTTTTTCTTTTTTCTTTGGAAAATATGCAGATTATCTCATGAATTATTATCACACATTTGCGTATTAGTTAAAACACTTTTTTGTTTCAGTGGATTAAGTCAGAGTTCATATTTCTCTTTCAGTGAGATGAATGACTCAGTAGCTGGGGGATTACAGAGGGGGTTTTCACATTTTTGTTCTATTGATGAATTATTAAAGAACCCTATGTATATGTATATATTTTTTTTTTTGGTGCGATTCTTCCACATAAAAACCCCATAAAATAGAAATTAAATAACGTTTGTGCTTGGTATACTTCACAAAGCTGGCATGCAAATATCTCTATTAAGTACTTTAAGTTGTTTCTGATCATTGTTTCATACTGTACATTTTATGAAGCTTTTGTAGTTGTAGAAGCTAAATATCATAATAGAATTTTTTTTACCTATCCAGCCAAATTCACCTTTTTCACCTGTGATCCCTTACCTTAAATTAAATTATTTAACTGGGGGTGGATCTCATAGCCCAATAACAGGATGTTTATTTATTTATTTTCCAGTGTGTTAATCTTACTTCAATTCATTGTGTGAACTGTCTGAATTGAAGCAGAATTGACCCCCGACTTTGGGCCAGTTGGGAAGACTGACCACAATTCCTCTCGATTTACTCAATGAATGTCTTGATTGGGGCAAAAAAACTCACTGTCCAAGAAAGACAGCAAATATTCTGCACTTGGATTTTCTAGGAACATATTTGAATAGTCGTGTTCTTTGAAGTAAATCCTATTTGTCCATCTGATATTCACAAATTATTAGACTGCTTGTTCATGTTGGTATGTGAATTGTTCATTTATAATGAATGTTGTTAGCAGACCTGGGTCAAATACGTAACTGTTTTGGATTCAAATGCTTTTCTCTGTTTTTCTGAGGTTGTCTGGTGTATTGGAGCCTATGAAATTCTCTCAGAAAGCACAAGCCCCCGCCTTCTGGTTGTATTGATTGTCTTAATTGCTCCAAGCAAGATGAGTCGAGCACATATTTGAATCCAAAACAATTACGTATTTGACCCAGGTCTGGTTGTTAGAAGCTGTTTTTTCCCCACTCCAATCCTGGAGTAAAAGATTGAATCCAGGTTGCATGGCCCAGAACCCAGTTCCAGCATCTCGCACTCCTAATCTCCCGCTCCCCGAATACCGCATTTGCCATGCTAAACTGGATCGTTTTTGTTTGGCATTTTCTCATGCTTCCTAAAATAGTTTCATATGCCTCTTGTAATTCGAGTCAGGGAGGGGATTTTCAATTCCCCCTGCGAGTAGGGATCAGGTGTTCCTCTGAAGGAGATGTCCTGCACAAGCCAATATTGATCCTTCCCGTGAAGTGCATTTCACAGAAAAATGGAGCACTGAAGCCACGAAGCCAAGAAAAAAAGAGAAGAAAAGTGTTTCGCCTTTCTTCTGCGATAGCCCCGCCGTCGTCCAGAAATGGACTACAGAAAAGTGCCGACGATCATTGTGCTCGTGCAGAGCCAAAATGTCCGTCTGGCCTCTTCCTGTTTCTGCCAGATGTGATGTCGGCTAGGCTAGCACCTTTTTTTATTAGTCCCGGCTGCGCCACAAAGTGTTTGTAGGGCTCAAAATTTTGTCCGTTGGCCACGGTGCTTAAGAACGTACCCTGCTTTGAATGCTGAGGCCCAGGGCACTTAAGCAGAGGCTTTGCAAAACTTATTGAATCAGTTTGGCAGGAACGGGGAGAAAGCTGAACGTTCCCAAGTTGCAAAAATAATATGTTCGAAAGCTTAGAGAGGGAGGGCCCTTTAACCTCTGGAAATGGCAACTCGGTCTTACTGTACCTCCGCTTTTAGAAAAATACTATAAAACTCCCCCAGATACAGCACTCCGGTGGCGTTTGTGTCCCATCTGTCGATACACCCCCCCCCCCCCCCCCAACCAACCACGTCATTACTTCTCTCACCACACACTGATGAAAAGTTTAAATGAATTCTCACCTGGATCCCTGTCGCGCGGTGCAGAAGGAGAAGCAGAGATTAGCGGACGGAGATAATTGCATTGCGGGGGGAGAGCGCAGTAGGGCGTCCGTAGCTTTATCTGCAGTCATCTTAATGGAAATACCACTGTACCGAGTCTCTCCACACCAGCACCGAGGGGGCAGACATGCCAAGCCCTCAGCCAACAGGTAAACACAGTTCTGTAATTGCAAATGAACCCTTTGAAGAGGAGGTTTTTTTATTTTTGGAATGTTTATTGACGATTCCGAGTCAGTGTTCTAGAACACTCTATCACATTCTATTACCAGTAGTGATTGTTTCATGTTCAATCAGCAATAGAAGAACTCGGTGACAGTTTACAATATGGTTCATGAATTGGCATTAACTAATGTAATTGTTAACATTAATTAATGATGGACAAATACATCAATTAAGCATGAAATTAACTTCATTTGTTAAAACTAACTGATGTATTTGTGATAAGATATTTAGTTATTAACAAACCATATGATTAAGTTATAATTAGTTAACCAATAAAACTGACTTTTTCATTCCAATATGAATTGGCAATAACTAATATGAATGAATGATGTAGAAAGACATGCACGGAGCTGTCCAAATTAACTTCTCAGTAGTAGTTAGTGAACAACTACATTAGAACCTTATTGTACAGTGTTATCGAACATTTTCACCCATTTTCAAGCTTTGCCTGTCTGGCCTGTCATTCCCGTTAATTAGTTTTTGCTTTTATTTATGTATTTATTTAACGTGAAGTTAATTAAGAATGAACAAACAGTCAGGAGCCTTTTAACCTTTATTGAAACTTTGACTGTACAGAACATTTGGAAAGTTCTGTAGGCTCCAGTGCTCAGCTTCCAAAAATGATGTTCTTGTTAGTCATTTATTCGAAAATGTGTCCAAACTGGATGATTGGTGCAAAAAACTTTCAGTAAGTGTAAATCTTAAGCAAACCTGAAGAGTAAGGCTGGATTCCTTTGTGTTTTGGTTGATTAACTGGCTGGACTGGGCTCCAAAGTTAATCATTGCTTGCCTTGCCCTAACCTTTCATGACTTGGCTTAGTTTTACTTGGATTAGTTTTTTTTTATGGCTATCATGTTTTGTTCCAGATGATTCTGAACACTTTCCAGCATGAAAACAAAGGCCTAGCAGGTCAACACAGTGAAAACAAAATGGAGGTTGGTGGGGGTATCAAAACAATCTCACAAGTGTGCTGGGCTTGTACCGCTATCGATTGCTGCAAAAACACAATCGGACACAGCCCCTTTCTGCATTCGCTTTGTCGTGAACCAGAACAGATTACCTCGGTACCTGGCAAAGGATGCCTTTTTCAAATATATTGTTTCATTAGTGGCCATAGAAAAGCAAGTAAACTGACTGATTCTCTGGATTACTCATCAATAAAACAGATTAAAGCTGAGCTGGGCTGCTGGTGTGGTAACAGCATCAATTTAATGTGTGTCTCCATCCACCCGGTTTACACACACACACACACACGCGCGCGCGCGCACTCAAATGTACGCTTCGCTTCATCCAAGGTGCGATATTTTGCCAATAGCTGTTCCAGACCGGGCAGTTACATCTAGAGAGTGTCTTCCACTTTACGGATGGATTTCAAAGGGAGAAAAAATGTGGGATTCAAAGGAACCGAATGAATGGAGGTTGAGTCAAAACCCAGCGTGGGCCCTCTCCGTCTATTTCTGAGAAGGCAAGGCTGCGCGCTTCATATTGTTTTCACAGCGTGCGGAAGGCGCGGTCTCATTCTCCAGTCTCTGAGTCCGTGTGATTATTTTCGCCCAGACTCCTGATGGGCGCTCTATCACTTCTGCCCCTCCACGCATGAACGATCGATCGTGAGTCGGGAGGTGGGATGTGGGGAGAGTGTGCCCCCCCCCCCCTCCCCCCATCTGGGTCTGGGGCAGCACCGCCATGCCACAGCAGGGGACGGGTGATGACCACCCCCTCTTTCTCTGTTCACGCTTCGCCATCGTTTTTTCTTCTCCTCACGTTTCCCATGTTACTAAAGGCTGTGGTACAATAATACCTTCAGTTTTAGACTCTGGGGACGAGTGTGCTATGTAAATGCCTTTAAAAATATTCTAATAATATGCACTGCAAGAAGTGACTGTCTTAGCAAGTGTTTTAGATCTTGTTTTTTTTCTGTCAAATGTAGAAAATATTGACTTGTTTTAAGTAATTCCTTGAAATTAGTCAAATTGTCTTACCTCATTAGCAGTGTTATTTAATTTAAAAAATGAGTTTACGTCTCAATATTTTTTATTTTTGCAGTGTACACACTATATATACACATACCACTTCATTAGGTAGACCTGTACACCAGCTTGTTAATCCATCCATCCATCCATTATCTGAACCCGCTTATCCTGATCAGGGTCGCAGGGGGGCTGGAGCCTATCCCAGCATACATTGGGCGAAAGGCAGGAATACACCCAGGACAGGTCGCCAGTCTATCGCAGGGCACACACACCATTCACTCACACACTCACACACTCATACCTACGGGCAATTTAGACTCTCCAATCAGCTTAACGTGCATGTCTTTGGACTGTGGGAGGAAACCAGAGTACCCGGAGGAAACCCACGCAGACACGGGGAGAACATGCAAACTCCGCACAGAGAGGCCCCGGCCGACGGAGATTCGAACCCAGGACCTCCTTGCTGTGAGGCGGCAGTGCTACCCACTGCACCATCCGTGCCGCCCAGCTTGTTAATGCAAATATTTATTCAGCCAATCATGTGGCAACAACTAAATGCATAAAAGCATGGCCAAGAGGTTCCGCAGTTTGTCAGACCAAATGTCAGAATAGGGAAGAAATGTGATCTTTGACCATGGAATAATTGTTGGTGCCAGACAGGGTGGTTTGAGTATCTCAGAAACTGCTGATCTCCTGGGATTTTCATGCACAATAGTCTCTAGAGTTTGGTGCGAAAAAAATAAAACATCCAGTGAGCAGCAGTTCTGTAGGCAAAAACATGTTATTCATGAGAGAGGTATACACTCAGCGGCCACTTTATTATGCATTTATTAGACTTATTTTTTATGCATTTATTATGTATTTATTATATATTTCGGGTTCAACATGTTCAGAGATGCTGTTCTGCATACCACTGGTTATTTGAGTTACTGTCACATTCCTGTCAGCTTGAAGCAGTCTGACGACTCTCATTGACAATGCGTTTTCACCCACAAATTGGCTAAATAAATAAATAAATGATTGGCTGTTGAGATATTTGCATTAATGAGCTGGTGCACAAGTGAACCTAATAAAGTGTATACATGCATGTTCCATGGTGTATTTCTTCTTGAGATGAATTTATTTTTTGGAATAATATTTATAGCTTTGTGCCACATGCCACCTTCATCCTGCAATGAAAGTATATTATCCGTCTCGTCGTCTAGGGAATGCTTCAGATATTGACTAAAACATCAATGTGAGTGGAACTTTACCGGTGGTCTTGTACAATCATGAAAGGCAGGCAGACAGGCACTTACCTCCTTGCATTGCTTCCCGTGAAGCCAACAGCCCCCACCATTGGATGTCACAATACATTTTGTACAGTGAGGTTTTTTTTTCCTAAAAAACCCTCCTGAAAATTTCAGCTAAGACCAGCTGGGATTCTAAGCTTGGTTTAAAATGGTTTAGGGTGTGTTTTCTTGGTGGTCATAGCTGGTCCGTGGCTGGTCAAAGCTGGTCTCTAGCTGGTCAAGCTGGTCAAGCTGGTAGAGTACCACTCTACCACTGGTAGAGTGGTCTGGTAGAGTGGTCACCTGGTGGATGACAAGCTAAAAGTGTCCACAAGACAGCTTATACCAACTTCACCAGCTTTCGCTGGTTTTAGATGGAATTTTCAGCAGGGAAGTGTTTTGTTTTGTTTTGTTTTTTGTTTTTTTCTAAAAGCGTTGTGGCCATATCTGTGGCTTCGGAAAAACTAGTTATCTGGGTAGGTCACTATCTTCCTCCATGTTAAATCTGGGAGAACCTGCTCTTCTAACTTTCCACACTCCTCTACCCAAAGCTCTTCACCTGGTCATATGCCAACACCGCTCCCTGCTCAAACCAGTAATCAGACCCCCAACATTGCTAATTAACTATTTTATCGTTGTTTCATAATGAAACAACTAATAATACAGAAAAATGAGGGAACAGTGTTCACGTCTGCCTTGTTATGTACCTGTCTTAAAACACCTGGCAACATACAGCATGTAAAGAAGGTCATCTGTCTAGTGGTACTTTAGGTTAACATGAGGCTTCTTGACTAATAATGGGCCAATGTGCTTGCTTCGTGATATCGAGTTACATTGATGCTCTCAGCCTGTTGCTCTGGAAAAGATAATCTTTTCCAGTGCGATTGAGATTGCTGTTATTTCCCGTGAGAATTGTTTGGGTGTAAGACAGAGCTTGGAAAAGCATGTCTCTCACACCCCAAAGAGTGAAAGTTGGCAACCCTGTAACATTGTCCATTGACAGCTCTTGACCAGCCTGAGTCGTCACAGCTTAACACTATACGTCTCTGACCCTTATTCCCATTTTTTCCTGCCCAAAAGGGAAGTGCATCAGCAAAAACTGGGTCTGCGACGGGGACAACGACTGCGAGGATCTTTCCGACGAGGAGAATTGCGAGGTGTCCGTCTGCAAGCCCCCAAAATACTCCTGCGCCAACGACACGTCCACCTGTCTGCAGCCGGAGAAGATCTGCAACGGCAGGGCGGACTGCGCTGACCAGTCAGACGAGGGACCGTTCTGTGGTGAGAATGACTGTGGAATGTTCTAGACCAGGGGTTATGAGACAATACTTGGGTAATTGCGCCTCTCCCACCCACCCCCCACCCCCCCCCCCCCCCCCCTCCCCTCACCACCATTCTTTAAAGATATACAGTACTGTGCAAAAGTCTTATTATAACTTTCTGTACAGATAAGATTATTTCAAATAATTCAATGAAAAGTCGTAAATAAACATATGATACATTTTACGTTACCTTTTAGTAATTGGGCAGAATAGTTCAAAACTGAATCAAATCAATATTTTTTGTGACCACCCTTTTTTTTTTTTTTCGTTAAAACTGCATCACTTCTCTGAGATAGCCAACGCTGTCCTGCAGTTCTATAAGACAATCAGCAGGGAAGTTATTCCAAGCCTGTTGGAAAACTTGCCACAGGTCTGCTGTAGACTTTGGTTGGCTCCTTGCTTCTGATCTCAGACAGCTTTGATCAAGTTTTTATGTAAAAAGTAGTCAATTGCAATATGTTACTTTTAGCGCAATACAAAAACTGTAAAATTAAATTTTTTGGGAGATGAATATTTGGAAGTCTCAAATGTGTTCTTTTATACTAACACATACAAAAAAATAAACATATATATAATAAAGTCTACGGTGCCTAAGACTTCTGCACAGTACTGTATATATTAAAGAAAATATGTATTATCTTGTGTGCACAACATAAGGAAAATATGCGTCTTTAAACCTCAGGGGCTCAGTACAAAGCAATATTTTGCAAACTAAAACATACCCAGAGTGGGCAAAATAAGAGAGAAAGCCTGGCAGGTATTTGCAGATAAATTAAATTTGTAAGAAGACTTTTACTCGCTTTCTGATCCATTCAGTGCCACTGCACTGAAACATGCAATTCATTTTCATGAATAATATAATTTAATATTTCAGTGTGGTTGCATTATCGACAAAAAGCAGTCTTCTTATGAATATAAGTCGTAAATGTGTAACAACTAACTTGTGAAGGTTAGTGGTTAACAACACTTATGAGCTGCGTTACATGGCAACATATTTGTTTGTGATTATGTAAATATCACCACTGTGAAATCCTCTCTCAAATTATATCAGTTTTACCTCAACTTTGCATTGCATTTATATATGAAACAAATGAACAAATTATTAAGTGCACATTGCGAAGTATGAGGCAAATCTGCCTAATTTGTGAGCTTGATTTGTGAAACCGAAAATTCTGACTTCATCCCAAAACCACCAACAGAATTAGCCACGTACATGAAACAGGGCCCTGGTCTTCATGTTTAAGCTACTTTTGTTTGTGGCTGCAGTGCCACTGCTCTCAAAAATCTCTTCATGTTGCTTAGCTAGACAGCATGCAAATGGTTCCCCAGAGACCACAGGTCAATATAATAACTATAAGATTACAATGGGTTACTCTACTAACTAAATTTGTATTCATTTGGTATTTACTTTTCAATTATACCACGGGTTTGAAAACAGGCAAAGAAAAACAAAATAAAGTGTACTCCCTGAAATCTCAAGGTATTTCGTACGGTATGCTATTTCAAATTGAGAGCAAAAAACAAACAACTTGAGTGATTTTTAATTTTTTTATATTTTACATCAGTTTATTTATTCTACTGTATGTTTAGCACATTTTCTGAACTTCTTGCTCAATTATGAATTCACTCCATTGCGAGTGCCTCTTCAACTTCAAATCTTTGTGCCTCCCATGCAACTCTCTTGCAACTGTTTTTCTTTTTAAAAGTATTTCATTAATGTATATCTCCATCTGGGTCAAATACGTAATTGTTTTGGATTCAAATACATTTCTAAACTTTAATGAGCTTGTCTGGAGTATTGCAACCTATTAAATACTCTCAGAACGTGCAAGCCCCGCCTTCAGGTCCTCCCTGCCTTCTGGCCCCAGGCAAGATGAATCGAGCACAAAAAAGTATTTCAATCCAAAGCCATTACGTATTTGCTCCAGGTCTGCCCCATATACAGACTGAGTCCAGGTGGCACTTATTGTCTGCATATCGAGGCGACTAATTTGGTTGGTCACCATTCACAGCACTGGCATGAGCAAGGGAAATGTTCTGCGTCACAGTGAATGACTGCAGGCTTTAAAGTAGACTATGGAGACTCGGAGTCTGACACATATGATTTGTGTGCTCGGATATGCAATTTTTCCCTAATTTCATCTTGATCAGAAAGGACGAAAAAAAGTCCTTAGTGAGCCTGAAATCCCGATGCGCTACTTTCCGACAACATCGGTTATGCTGTTCACATATCCGTTATAATTTATATTTTCATAGCTCTGCCATATTAAAAAATGGTCTGCCTGTAGTGTAAAATAAAAAATAAGTAAATAAATAAAATATGGTTTCACTGGCTAACAAGTCAGAATTTATAGTTGGTGTCTGCAGTTTGCTAATGGTATGGTAAATACTTAATGGGGAGAATTTTATTGGCTCATTAATTATGTACCTTTCATTATTACATACTGTCTCTGTCACCTCTTTAGTTTCCAGTGTAACATCGAACCACGCTGATGATAAAATGGATATTTTGTGAAAGTGATTGAAGAAGAGATTGGTTTATTTTCTTAAACTTGAGCTTTACAGTGGGTTGACTTCACAGAAATAGTGATTACTCTGTCGGTGTTTAGACTGGATAGTTCTGCTTGCACTTTGACCGGTATTGCCCCGAGACATTAGCCTGAAGGACCGTATGGAAGCGTTTGTTGTTGAGAATTGTGATGGGAAGTCGAGGGGATGGTGATGGGGACAGACCGTTACAGAGCGATAAATAAGCAGGCCTGTTTCACTCTCGCGTTATGTGTGCTCTAATTCAGCAGAGATAGGCTTTTGTGTGCCTGTTATCAATCAGCAGCCAGCCCCATGTTTTCTGCCTGCACTGTCCTGCAGGGGAGTCCACCAGACAATTAAGTACAGAAGAACCTCAGAGAAACCAACACGGGAAGGAAGGTCGTTCGGAACGCTGAAAATGTCTGTGCTCTGAAAGTGTTGTTGAAATACACCCATTACATTATATTACACCCATTCCATCCATCCATTATCCTAACCCGCTTATCCTGATCAGGGTCGCAGGGGGGCTGGAGCCCATCCCAGCATACATTGGGCGAAAGGCAGGAATACACCCAGGACAGGTCGCCAGTCCATCGCAGGGCACACACACCATTCACTCACACACTCATACCTACGGGCAATTTAGACTCTCCAATCAGCCTAACGTGCATGTCTTTGGACTGTGGGAGGAAACCGGAGTACCCGGAGGAAACCCACGCAGACACGGGGAGAACATGCCGACAGGGATTCGAACCCAGGACTTGCTGTGAGGCGGCAGTGCTACCCACTGCACCATCCGTGCCGCCACCATTATATTACAGTACATTTTATTTAACAGACACATTTATCCAAATAAACGTACAAGAAAAGTACATATCAATGCCATTAGAACAAACTACAGAACAGATTGGATGAGCTAAAATTCACAAAGAAACAGTTGTATAGCCCTGAACTTTATTTCCAGGACACATGGCAAATAGGCCAAGTCGGTAAGCAATTAGGAATAATTTTAGACATCCAATGTAAGGAAATGAAATGGGCCTATTTATTTCCGTTCAGTTCATTTTGAGTCATAATCAACTAATAACCTCCATGGCATTTGCCCAAACAGCTACTATCATATAAAGTGCAACCAGAAAACCAACCTTATGTTAATCTTGTAAAATCCATATGGTGATGCTGGCAAAGCTTTGAGGTTTCACACTCTTGTGGATTAACGCCAATGGTAAGCGAAAGTTGCTGCTTGCATTAGCCGTAGCCATCAGTGTGATGGATTTAAAGTGATTTGCTTGCTTCTCGCTTCTAATTTTGAGGTATTTTCAGGTTTTTTCTCAATTAAGTGTTGCTCGTTTGCAGTTCAATTCTATCCGATTCCATTCCCCATTCGGTTGACTGGACCTTTCGGTTTTCTGAGTTGCAGATCTATGAGGTTCTACGGTCATTGTTTTGGATGCAAATACTTTTCTATACTTTACTGAGCTTGTCTGGTGAATTGGAACCTGTGAAACACTCTCAAAAAGTCCTTCTGGTAAGCCTCGCCTTCTGGTTCTTTTGGTTGGCAGAACTGCACCAGGCAAGATGAGTATAGCTCAGAAAAATACTTGAATCCAAAACAATTATGTATTTTACCCTGGTCCACCTGCTCTACCTCAGTCTACCAAAATGTACCTTTTTGTTCACCAAATTAATGTTCTCTCACCCTCCACCCTAAAAAAGTAGATTGCCAGGGCCAAGCTTTCCAGCCTGGGGGGTCAATGTGATTTGCATCTTGAACCCACCATTTTCCTCAGGCCCCCCGGGGAATCCCCAGCCATGACGCATAAAGAACGTTCATTTTGAGGAGGGATTATAGATTGAGGGGAAACATTAGGTACGGGGATTTGCAGGATACATGACCTTTCTCATTAGTTTGGACCTCGATTTCCTTCCTGCCTGTTGGCAAAAAGCGATCCATATTTCCAACTTCCATGGCTTTGTAAAAATGGGCTTGCTTCTGAAGTCAGTGCACACACACACACACACACACACACACACACACTTTTATTAAGGGGGCTGTCTCTGGGATTTGGCCGAGCTGAGTTAATTTGTATATGACCTTCTTTAGGTACTGAATACCTTGTTTAACAGGGAGCAGAAATTGTTACCGCCAAGTGGATATTGACATTATGTCCTTCACCTGAAGACCAAGGCATTGTGGGTGATTTCTGAGAATGCAACATTATCCGCTTGTTATCTTTATTTAAGCTGTATATCCAGAGGTAAACAAATGGCTGAGTCTGAAAAATCATTTGAATAGCCTTGTAGATAGTTGCACACATGGAGTACTTGACAGTGACATTTAGTGCTATATACACTCACTGAGCAGTTTATTAGGTAGACCTGTACACCAGCATGTTAATGCAAATATTCAATCAGCCAGTTATGTGGCAGCAATTAACCCTTGTGTAGTTTTAACATTATATATACTCCCCTGGTCCTAAGGGTAAAAAATTACCCGCCTTCACTAAATATCCCCCTAAATTAAGGCAGCTTAATTGGATTTTAAACCCCAAATCTTGTTTCCATGACAAAACAATCTGTCACTCATCACAAAGTAGTGGCGAGTCATTTTTGACCCTTAAGACAACACAAGGGTTAAATGCATAAACGCATGCAGAAGTGGCCAAGAGGTTCAGCTGTTTTTCAGACTCTCTAAGTGGATAAGCTACAGCAGCAGAAGACTTAATAAGTCTCAAAAATAACTCTAATAGATACATAATAAAGTGCTCACTGAGTGTATATAATAGTTAACTAATGCATTATTAAATGCACGGAATCCATGAATATGCACAGTGTAGTGATTAATGGTGACTGTATGTACAAAACCTTCTGTTCAGACCTTGCTTGCTGAACCTCAGTTATATTAATCTTCAGAAGAATATTTAAGCAGTGACATTGTGACAGCAGTGGTACTCTTAGATGTTAAATGTGCAGTCCTGTTTTTATTTTGTCAAAACACGCAATAACAATCTGTTTTATACTGAAATACTCTGACAATTATCTAGCCAGCCCATAATGCCAAATGCACTCACACACACAGCCACATGCACACAAAATTTAAATTAGCAAGATGCCAATTGCGAAAAAGCAATTTGACGGCATTACAGCACCCTCACTATGAGGTACCGGTCTTGTGTATAATAAAGGATCTATCCATTATCACTCCGAGATGTAGCACTTCCCCTGAAGCTAGCCAATTAGCTGACACCACGAAGCCTCAGGAGTTTAATTAAAAGACGCAAGTACGCTCAAAGCTGCGACTGCCAAGTAGTACATTACCAGGATACCTTATAGGGGTCAGGCTGCTTTACGGATAAAAAAATTATCATTCTCTAATGGTGGAATGGTGGCACGGAAAGCCTTCACTGTACAAAGCTAAGTGTTCTACTGTCATTTTCCAGCAATTTGTTTTTCATCCCACCTTTTGCTCGGCTTTACTACGAGCCGCGAGGAGCGCTGAAAAGAGGGCGCTGTTAAGGTTATCATATGCAGCGAAACCCACTCTGAGAAAGGGGCTCATGGAAGTAAACTCGACAGTGAGAGAGGGAGACAGAGAGAGCACAAGTGAGGGTGGGAGGGAGAGAATGAGAGAAAGAACACGGAGGGGGGGCAGAGATTGGGTGAGATTTGTTTGCTGAGAGATAGAGAAAGAGAGAGGGCGTGATCGAGACAGACAGTGTGAGAAAGAGAGAGCACGAGCTAGGGTGGGAGGGAGAGAATGAGAGAAAGAACACGGGGGGCAGAGTTTGGGTGAGACGTGTTTGCTGAGAGAGAAAGAGTGAGAGAGAGGGCACGATGGAGACAGACAGACAGAGAGAGGGAGAGAGTAATTGTATATATTGTGTTTAATATGTTTATTCAATGTTCATTGTATTTTTCATTATTTGTTCTCTCGTGCTTTGGCAATATGTATGTATGCATGACGTGCCACAAGCGCTAATTTGAATTTGAATTTGAGTGAGTGAAAGAAAGAGATCGATAGAAAGAGAGAAATAGAGAGAGGAATAACAGGCAGAGGAAAAGGGAGATGGTAACCTCTTGTTGTATATTTTATTTATTCGCTAGATTGTTTTTTGGACAATAAAAGCACTACTGTCCTCCCAGTCTCTCACTAGTTCTTCCAGAATCAGAATAGAACGCCCTCCCGGGAGAGCAACAGTGCATGATGGGTACTGACCCAGCATAACCCCCCCGCCCCCCTCGTGTCTGCGCACGTCTGTGCATAACCTAAATAAAGGAACTTTCGGCGGGATGAAAATGACTGTTTACCCATCTCTTCAGGGTTGACACGTTCACTTCATTATTTAACTCGGAAATCCATTACACGAACACTTCCCCCGTGGGACTTCGCACTTTGTGATACTGTTCTCAAACACATGCCGAAGGTCGCGCCAACACGTGCCGTCTCCAGTCTGGAACACACCACACACAGAGAGCTAAAGCAGGCTCGCTGCACTGCCCTCCTGACCCCAGATGATTCTTATCCTTTTAGGAACGCTGACATTTTCACATTACCCCAGAACAAATAATCTTTCTTCAGGAATTGGACCATGCTTGCTTGCCTGCTTGCTTGCTTGCTCGCTTTATTTCCTTATGTATTTATTTGTGTATTTGTTTTTTGTTTGTTTGTGCCTATAACAGTAGGTGTCAGTGGTACTGGTGACAGCATCGCCATTTTCTTTATGGAATATTTCCATTTATACCCAGAATGCTGGAATAGTACAGTGTGCATGCACAGCCCCTATGTTTCATGCGCCAGAAATAAGAACGAGAAAATAAAGGAGAGTTGAACTTGTGTAGACATTTTATGCATTTCTTGCATATTACACGGATGTATGACCGCACTTTATAATGCACAATGGTCACCTGCACCCATGCTCCTGTAGGGTAGCATGCGTCCATTCACCCGCGGTGCGCATGGAAACAGCGTGACATTTTGTTTTCATTTCTATCACCCTTCCGCAGTTTCTCTTGTTAAAGGACTCAGAAAGGGAGCTCTTATAATGGCTGTGCGCTGTTGTCCCTGCTGTCTGAACCCAGCACAGACTTTTTCTTCAAGAGATGAATTTTGCCTCTCTCTCTCTTCGAGACATAATTACAGTATGTTTGCTTTCATTCGGCACAAAACAGAGAAGACAGCCCTCGCCCATTACCGGCCACCCCCATGAACCTCTCGACCTTTTCCGCACTATCTTTCAGACAGCCCTGGGCTTTTGTGCGCTCTGAAAAAAAAAAAAAAAGGCATCAGTCTGCGTCAGTCACAAAAACAGCCTCTCCCCCCACCTTTTCGGATTTCGGTTTTCTCTAATGCAGTTGTAGGCTCTTTAGTAAATTTGCTGTGGTTTTACGTCCCTCCCCTCTCTCTCCCCTTCTCCTCCGTCAGACAAGTGCGTGCTGGATAATGGCGGCTGCAGCCACCAGTGTGCGGTGGCCCCGGGGAAAGGTGTGGTCTGCTCCTGCCCTGCAGGGCTACACCTCGTCACCGACAACAGGACCTGTGAGACCGTGGACTACTGCACCAAACACCTCAAGTGCAGCCAGGTGTGCGAGCAGTACAAAGCCACCGTCAAGTGCTCCTGCTATCCCGGATGGAGGCTGGTGCCAGATGGGGAGAACTGCCAGAGCACCGGTAGATACATCACCGGCAACTGTCTAATTTACTGTGCCCCGAGGACTCATGGGATTTGTAGTCCGGGGGGTGGGAAATCCCTGGTCTTCCAGGGCAGACACTCGCTTTATATAATTGAGGGGCGTTTGGGGAGAGAAACCACTAAAACGATTTAAACGTTTAACATATTTCCTGTCTTTGATAGTGCAGTAATAATTTATGAGGTAGATTTTGAGTATTATGGTATGTAGCAGGCAAAATTGAAGCCACAATATTTCACAATCCTCCCAGGAAAAAAAATAGTCTTTACCAGCCAAACTTTAATGTTTATGAAAAAGACACCGATTTATGTAGGGATAGGGTAGTTTTTCTTTTCTTTTTCTCAGAGACAGTCTGTGTTTTTTTTTTTTTTCAGCATGAATGAGGGGGATTGCATTTTCTTTTCTGATAATTCGGAAACTCTGAAACCTGAAACTCTGAGCTCTGTGACATACCACCTGTGTAATAAATAACCATTTCCTTGAAGGGCAGTTCACTCAAAAATAAAATAAAGCTGTATTTCCACATTCCCTGGAGCGCTATCTACAATATCCATTTAGAGTTTCACTGAGGTTTGACTACCTCTAGATATCTACTGTAACTCACCTTGATACAAAAGACCTCAACAGTGCCAATTGTGGTGCTCAAAGCACCAAATATTTACATTTGAATCTCAACAGCGCCGTCGCGTTCCAAGTAAAATGGCACAGTTACTCATGAACATCCACTGTCCTTGTTGTCAACTCTGTATATCCACACAAAGTCTCAACTAAAGCACACTAGTATTCTGGGGCACAGTGTCAACAATGTACATTTTTGGAGCCATAGTAACCATTGGCACCGTTGACGTCCATCATATCATGCTGAGCTGAAGCGGATATCTAGATGACACATCTCAGCAAAACTATCTGGATGGTAGATGGGTAAGTGGAAATAACTTAAAGACAAGCTGAAACGGAAATTAGAGCAGCTGGATCTTTCTGGGAAGTTTTTGAAGGGCGGAGGGTCAATTTGACTGACGTCAAATGAGGAAGGGGTTGTCAAATGAGAATGTTTTTATTTTTGGGAGACCTGCCCCTCTTTAAAATGAGTTGACAATGCAAGTAATCCTCTTCATGAGTGCAATACTGAAGGAACCATGTAGCTAGTCAGAAGATATGTTCATTTCAGGCTACTGCCGTGTCCCGAAAACATATGATGTTTCCTTGAAGACGTACTCTTCAATTGAGTGTTTTTTTCATGAAAGCTCCTTTGTGAACCATTACGGTAGCATTCGTGTTTTCCACAAAACCCACAAAGTGACACTAATTTACTTACCAGATACGTGCAGATAAAGCAGTTCTGAATAATTTGCGAACTGGAGGAGTAAATTGAAATGCACTGGATGCATTTATTCGAGAGGATAATGAGAAGCAGAGAAGCGGTCCAGAATCATAAAAGAAGCCTGTTTGGGGCTTTCAATTTGGACTCTTTCCACTCGGATTCCTGACGAGGGGAACGTTGCGGATCCTGTTTGTTTCCATCTGGACTGAACCTGTGTGCCAAACAGTGGGTTGTTCCTTTTTCAGCGGTGCAAACATGAATGATCAGTTCCTTTCCAGTGTACAGTATTCCAAGTGTTCCAATGGATGATATAGGCTCAGTGAGCACTTTATTAGGTATTTATTAGACTTTTTTTAGACGTATAAGTCTTCTGCTACTGTAGCCTATCCACTTTGAGGTTTGACGCATTGTGTCTTCAGAGATGGTCTTCTGCATACCACTGTTGTAATGTGGGGTTATTTGCCTTACTGTCACCTTTGACCAGTCTGGCCCTTCTCCTCTGACCTTTTTGCACCATTCTCTGCAACTCTAGAGACTGTTGTGCATGAAAATCTGAGGAGATCAGCAGTTTCTTAGATACTCAAACCACCCTGTCCGGCACCAACAATCATTCCATGGTCAAAGTCACTTAGATCACATTTCGTCCCCATTCTGTTGGTTTATGTACACTGCTGCCACATGATTGGCTGATGAGATAATCACATGATTAAGTAGGTGTACAGGTGTTATAAGTATTGAGAGTAGGCATTGGGTTCAGAAAATGTCTTCTAGGACATGTGGTGGTCTCATTGAGTTGTATCAGGCAGGTCTGCCTCAATAAAGTTCATTCTTTGAGCCAGAGGGTTGTCTACACCTGGACAATTCCTTAAACGAAATTCAAAAATCATCCATTCCTGCTTGAAGACTGATGGTTGTTGAAAGGGAAATGGGAAATCTTGTTCAGAAAAACATCTTATAAAATGAAGAGAGGCTTTATTAATTCATCATGAGGACTCTCAGTTAAAAAAACAAGACAAGCCGGTTCTATGTAACACGATTAGCGCGTTTTGAAGGTTCATTCATAACTGTGAGGTTGTTTGAATTGGACTTCCGTGCTGTCGGGTTGCCTTTTAACTTGTTTCGTTCATCTCGGACAGATCCCTTTGAAGCCTTCATCGTCTTCTCTATCAGACATGAAATCAGACGGATAGACCTTCACAAACGAGATTATAGTCTGCTTCTCCCTGGCCTGAGAAACACCATTGCCCTGGACTTCCACTTTAATCAGAGCTTGCTCTACTGGACCGATGTGGTGGAGGACAAGATATACAGAGGAAAGCTCACCGACACCGGAGGTATGCATCTGGACAAAGTCCGTTCAGAACTTTGAAAGTAGCATCAACTCACCAATTTCCATCATTATATTTGGTAAAATATTGACTAGAATTATTGTTAATAATAAGTTGTCTTGTAAATATGCCACTCTCAGAGGTTAGCTTAAAAATAATGTGGTAATTAGGATCTCATTAAAGCAGTCATTCTATATTTGATTATTTTGTTTGTTAAGTGGCTGTGACAATTTGGAAAATATTTTGTTTTCTCTGACACACCATGTTTGACCTCTTTTGCAAATGGTTGAATTTTGCTCTGGGTCTTTTGTATGATGATTTTTTTTTTCACACATTGTGTTCTTTATCTTCGTCCGAAGCCATATCTCTATTCTTCATTTTTATACAGTAGTACTGTATTGTGATTTGTTTCAGATGCTTGCCTTTTTGCATCTGTGATAATTCAGCTTTATATTAATGAGGCCTAATTGCACACAGCACGTACACTATACCGTCTTCATTAATCTCTCAGTCTCTTACTCCGAGGTTTGCATCGCTGAGTTTCTATTTTATGTTTTTGGTGCACTTGAGAGTATACAGTCAGGCCCCAGGGAGTCCCAGTAAGTCTAAGGATTTGTGATATGCAGTCTGACCTCAAAATGTCCATTTCATGGCGTAAAAAATAGAGGCCTAGATTATGACTATTAAAAAAAGCGAACAATGTATACTGACACAGCATTTCTTAAATCATATGAAATGTCTAATCTCTTGCACTCCTGTGGAAAGCTCTTCCAGAAGGTGGTCTCAACTGAAAATGCCCTTCTGAAGAACTACATTATTGGAACGCAACAGTACATTTGAACACTTTCAGGAATTTAAACTGAGAATATATTGTGTACTCTGGTGCAAACATCTAATGTGAATAAGGATTATAAACTTTCTCCTTCTACTGGACTTTGTAACTGAGCAGTGTAACTTCACAGTGAGCTGTGGTTATTTAACCATTTCACTCAAAATATTAAGTGGCTCCACCCAAATCACAAGGGGTTTTGGCTTTGGTTGAGAAAATGAAGAGAGTTGAGATAATTTAGGCAGGTTTTAATTGGGGCTCAATACAATAGTATAGCAGTTATTTTCAAGGTAATAGGTCACAAGTGCCATATAGCACTCTTGGGACCGAAAGGGTTAATAAAAAAGTACTAAAGATGTTGTATAGTGATAGCTGTTTGATATATTTATGTTGTAAGACAGAGCAATGGGAAATAAGTAGTATAGCATGATTATGAAACAATATTGTATTATATTAAAATGGACTTCCTTGATGTTCTGCTAGACGCTATAATAGTTCTTGTAGAAATTTCTGGAGCAATTTTATTGAACATGACACCCCCCATAACCCTCTAACACCCCTTCAGTAATCCCTCTCTGAATTATTTTCCTGTATGTTGGAAGTTATGATGTGGGGTTTGCACAGGAACATTAGCATTGTTTAATTTACCTATCTTGCACCATGAAGACCGAACATGCCTTTGGACAGAGGTTGCGTTTTGCGGGAACATTTAAGTTCCTGTAGCTGTCAGCAATGCTCACAGCCATTATGTCTAATGTTCAGATATCGGAGCAGATCCTCTCGGTAGCTATCTTTCTGCTTGGTTAATATTTCAAGGCTCTCTGAAAACCCTCAGCAACTGTGGATAATTACAAACAGCTGGATTATATGATGGCAGAGAAACCTTTAATGTTTAATAAAGCACTGGAGGAAGCTTTGCTCTCCGTTTTGTCAATTTGTTCTTTTTGAGAGCTTGACATTTTACAGAAAATATGCATTTTTAAGGAAATTAAAATGAGGCCCCAGTATCACACTAGTCACTATAGGGCCTTTCTGTAAGAAACACGAGGAATGAGTTGCGACGTACCAATAATTCATACATTGGCCTTATAAGGACACTGAGTTACTGTAGATTTGGTGAATTTTAATCTTCAACCACTTTTTTTGCATTTTGAAGTTTTGCAAGTAAAGCAATTTCAAACTCAAATTACACACAGAATTTCATTCAATCTTCCAAAATCTACAGCGAACAGGAAAAGCTGCCCTTTAAATAACAGACGAGAAAGCATTTGCTGGCTGTGTTTTTACTGTGCTTCACTGTGGTCGTTGCAGGGGTGTCTGGGATTGAAGTGGTGGTGCAGCATGGGCTGGCCACTCCCGAGGGTCTGGCGGTGGACTGGATCGCTGGGAACTTCTACTGGATCGATAGTAATCTGGATCAGATCGAAGTGGCCAAGCTGAATGGAGACATGAGGACCACATTGATCGCAGGAGACATGGAGCACCCACGGGCAGTTGCCCTGGACCCTGGACATGGGTACTGGATATTAAAGTCCCACACGAAAACATTCAATTTCACTCTATTAAGTGCTAGGTGGCAACATTGTATGTAGGCTCTTTGTCAGTATAGATGCAGGATAGTATCTGGGTGTTGACTTCGGGTGCACCCTTCAGCAATGTGCTTAATCTGAATTCCTTTGCTGAAATGTCAAAAAATACCCAAAGAATATGTGTCCTTTTAGATCTGTGTAGGCCACACGGGTTATGCACATTTCTTTAACAAAGTAACATAAGAAGAAGACAAAGAAGAGGAATAACAATAGAAACTACAACTGCAACATTGCGAGAATGCACTACAAGCATTTGAAAATAAGTGGACCTGTTAGCTGATTTATATAGACATGACATCTGTTCCCAGGGGGAATTATAGACCCGCGTGATATGATAAGCCTGAAATGAACTGTACTGAAAACATAGGGTGGTTGTCATGGTTTCAACTATGACAGATAACAAGAGTCTGATATTTTTACTTGCATGGATGTATTTAATGGCATTAATGAATGAATGAATGAATGAATATGTGTGAAATAAGTGTTTACAGATTTGGCTGGAGGTAAGAATGTGAGTATTATTCAGTCATGTCCTTGTTTTTAAAAGATGGCACCATGCCCAGATATACTCTAGAGTGCTATATTACATATTAAATCCAGTGAGCTTCATAATGTTTCGGACAAAGACATATAGAGAGGTCCATACTGCATGTATTTGGACAGTGGTACAATTGCTGTTCTATGAATTTGAGATTAAAGTGCAGACTGTCACCTTTAATTTGAAAATATTTACATCCATATCAGGTCATCTTTGTAGGAATAAAATCAATTTTTATTCATAGTCCCCCCATTTCAGGGGCCCAAATGTAATTAGACAGTTGGCCTGGCGAGCTGTTTCTGAATAGTCTGATTTATTCAGTTGTTTCCTTGGTACAGGTATAAGAAAGCTTTCAGTACCTAAATGATAAATGGTTAGCATTTGTATAGCGCCTTTTTCCAAAGCATTTTGCTCCTCATTCACCAATTTATACACACTCACACACCAACGGCGATTGACTGCCATGCAAGGCACCAACCAGCTCGTCGGGAGCAAATACGGGTTAGGTGTCTTGCTCAGGGACACTTCTACACACCTAGGGCGGGATTGGTGAGGTTTAAAAATACCCTACAATAAAAGCTGAGCATCTGCTCTTTAACCACAGGTGAATTGTTTGATTACAAATGTAAAATGATATTGAGCCTAATCAACAAAAAATATGTATTTGTGCCAAACACTATGGAGTTCAGTGTATATTCTTACATTGTAACATCACCCAGATGTACTGCTACTTTAGAGCATTGCATTTACTGTGATAACAAATTTTGCACATTTTAGCAGCATTTTAATTTTAAGCAATTACCATTATTTTAATTAAATATGAGTCAGCCTTATTTATTTTAGAATTGATGCAAGAGTAATTTGTTTAATTTATTAGAAATTGAAGTAATATCTAGAGATAAAGAAAATCAATCAAGTAATCCGCATAATTTAATTACCTGATATTGCAGACACCATCACAGCGAGAATCTTAATTATTTACCTTGGAAGTAATTCTCTATCCAGTTATTAATGTTGCAAGTGCAAGCTGGGTGAATAACAATGTACTTTTGTGGAGGTGGCAAGTGTGTTTTTCTTTGGGAGGCATGAAGGGGGGGAGTGTTGTTTCAGTGGGAGACAACTGTACTGAGGTGATCATTCTTTAATCTAATTACTTTTATTCGCTCAGAAGACTAGGTTATTGATCTGCAGGTCCGATCCAATGAATAGGGCTATCGATCGGATTGTTGGATGTTTCTTGTTTCCAGTAACTTGGTTTCCTGCATCGGCCCACGAATGATTTCAAATTTGGCACCTGCTGTGTTGATCCTGGTTGATCCGCGTTTAGAAGTAGCTGGCATAAGAGGTGGTCCTGAACCTGGTGGTGCGTGGCCGTCGTCCATAGAAGATTGCGAAAAGCAGATGGCTAACCACTTTCCGCCAAGTTTGTTTGTGCAGCGGGTTCCATTTTGTGGTGTTTTTGGACCAGAGGCCCAGACCCGTCACACCTCATGTTTTAGCAAAACACCTTCCAATGATAACAATTTCTGTCGTTCCCTGGACGAGCTCCACTCAAAATATTTCCAACCAGACCCAGATTACAACCTAATACAAAACACTTGGAAGGAAATGGGTATTTGAGCCGAAATGGTGGACCTCCTCACCCCTTGGTGAGGCTGCCATACATGCCCTCTGCAGCTTTTACTCCTTCAGAGGTGAATTGAGGGCACATTCTCAAATGTATTTGCGAGTCTTGCAGAAAGAAACGGGAGGGACACCCACTTAAATCCTGGCCACATTTTCAATGTTGCTAACTCTGCAGAAGTTCAAGCACTGGAGGAGAAGTTTTTTTTTTTGTGCCAATAGCTCCTGCTGTCTTGGTCGTAACCCAGTGATATAAAGAACTTCCTGGGTTAGTGGAGTGATTAGTCACCCCATTGAACCTTTCCCCCATATCTCAAGGATGTGGCCGCTAAGGAGTAAATGGCTGTAAATGAACAAATTATGTCCTTTTAGATGGGGAACTGCACTGTATTCTTCAGCTTTCAATGGCCTGTCTACCTTTTTAGCGATTCTATGTAAAAGTATTAAGCTTCTAATTTTAAATTTTATACTGAGTAAAATTAAATCATAATAATTGGAGTTTTAAAGTTAAGGAAAAAAAAACCTTTTAAGGCACAGTTGGCAGAGTGGAATATAATTGGCAGAAGTCTTGCCTTGGGGAAAGGCGGGAGTGGGTACTGTAGGTACTTGAGTCAGTGGGTTGTCTACATCGCTCTGCATTGCTAGGTACCCACTGCCTGTGTCTGTGCGAGCTTATGTGGCCCTCAAAGAATAGTAGCAGCTGACCTTGCATAGTTCTAAAGAGAGCATGTGTTTATCTATGAACAGAGAATGACATTTCCAGTCAAT
This sequence comes from Conger conger, assembly GCF_963514075.1. NCBI lineage: Eukaryota > Metazoa > Chordata > Actinopteri > Anguilliformes > Congridae > Conger > Conger conger. The sequence continues at coordinate 61,078,560 of NC_083762.1, forward strand.
TGCATCTATAAAAAAATACAAAGTGCATCCACTTAGTACATAGTTCATTTTTTTGTGTGCTCAGAATCCTCTTCTGGACGGATTGGGATGCTACCTTTCCCCGAATTGAGGCTGCATCGATGAGTGGGGTGGGAAGACATGTCGTTTTCAAGGATATGGAAATCGGGGCGTGGCCCAACGGATTGACGCTGGACCATGTGGAGAAGAGGATAGTATGGACAGATGCCCGGTAGGTCAGCCTGTTTCATAACAGGAAGAATGCTTGAGAATGCTTACGGAATGTTTGATAGCATTAATGAGAATGCTACGTGAGTGTTTGCTAGCATTAATGCCAATGTCGCCTTAATGTTTGATAGTATTAATGCGAATGCTACTTGAATGTTTCATAGTATGAATGGAAATGTTTTGCTGGAATGTTTGATAGCATCAATTACAATGTTGCCTGAAAGTTTGATGTTAATGGGAATTTTCACTGAATGTTTGGCACTAACAAACACATTGCTTGAATGTTTGCCACAATCAACGGGAAGGTTGCCTGAACATTTGGTCGCGCGAATGGGAATGCTGACTGAAAGTTTGGTAGAGTTAGCGGGAATGTTGCCTGGAAGTTTGACGTAAACAGAGTGCTGTGGGGTCCAGTGTGGGGGCGTGAGCAGCTGTCAGGAGGCAGGTTCCCATACACACACAGCAGGGACAGCGGCATCCCACTACCATCGCAGAACCACAGCCTCACATTGGCAACCCTCGACAGTCAAATAAATGAGATTGATTCCCGAGAAATGTACAAACGACGGGGCTAAGACGGATGTTCCGGTGGGCACATTACCAGCCTACAGAAGTCAATTTAGATCTCACAGTAGAAGAGCAATCTGAGCTAATGTGTTTATTTATACATATGTACAGTTGTTTTGATAAACAGGTTCGATTTATCTCTCTCACGCCTCTCAAAGTTTGAGGCTATTAATAACTGTAGATAAACAAAGGGACAATTAACCCAAATACGCCTGCATTTGAAGAACAGCGTACTTTGTGAAACGAACGAGCCGGCAACTGTTTCCTTCCGTGCGACTTATGACTAAAAATAAAGCCTGGGTCCTAGAGGGCCTGCCCGTTTCCCAGAGACAAGCTTTCCAATTTCCCGGACGCTTCCTTTAACACGAACAAGCATTTGTGTATTCTCCCTATCAGCGCATGCAGCAAGTCTCATTGTAGCAACGGCCTGACTGACAAGGAAGTAAATGAGCGTGGGGGGATTGAAGCAGGGGTGTTTATCCTGGGCACGGCACGATGCCGCGGGCCCCGCTGGTATTGCTAGCACACAGAAACGGATTCCGATAGCGTTCCTTATCTCTCCACAGCTCCGACGCCATTTACTCGGCCCTGTACGACGGCAGCGGAGTGATAGAGATCCTGAGGGGCCACGAGTACCTGTCTCACCCCTTCGCCGTGTCCCTGTTCGGGGGAAGCGTGTACTGGACCGACTGGAGGACCAACACCCTGGCCAGAGCCAACAAGTGGACGGGTCGCAACGTGACGGTGATCCAGAAAACCAGCGCCCAGCCTTTTGACCTGGAGATCTACCACCCCAGCCGCCAGCCACAGGGTGAGTCTGTTTTCAATATTTTTGGGTGCAAAACTGGCATAAAAAGCGCGCGGGGGAGAAAGTGGGGAAGCGAATTCTTATCAAGCAAGGAGACCTGGATTGAATCCCCCATCGCCCACTCGAGCAACTTTAAAATTGAGCTGGTTAAGCTCGTCATAATCTGGTCTAGCTGGGTTTGAGCTGGTCAACCAGCATGGACAAGCTGGTTTAGCTGGGTATGAGCTGGTCAACCAACTGGTGTTGGTACCTTGTCTGAGTTGGTAGCTGGTCAAAACTAAGCCTGAGATGTTTTTTTCAGCAGAGGTTTGTGGTGGTTTTAATAGTGGTGTGTGTTGCTTTGTAGGCTGTGCCTGTTGTGAGTTTGCTCGGTGCTGAGAGGCAGGCTGCAGAAGCCTTCAGCAAAAACAGCTACACGCCACACTGCTTCAGGGCACCACAGAGGGCTATGTCATCGAGCCAGGAGACTCCTAAGCATTGAAGTGAAGCACACGTCCTGCCTCACTGATTAAGGTTTTTTTTTTATGTCACAAAGGGGCTGTGTGTTTGTCAGAGATCTATGTAGACATGCTCACCATTTCAATTTGATTCCTTTCCGGTGTCGCGCGCAATTCTTCCCAGCGAATAACTTTATTAACTTTATGGCACTCTCCTTTAACAAATAACCAATCACTGCTCGACTAGAAACGGGATGTTCAGCAATATCCACAGACATCCATGTATTTAAGAAAATATTTGTGTACATTTATGAAAACACCAAGCTTTTTTAACCTTACTGACATCCATAGACATCATTAATTACCTTTCCCTTAAAATCTGTATTAAATGTACCCAAGCACATCATGTATACCTGCACAAACAAGACCGACATATGTTTCTTTCACAGCAGTTTATTGACATGTTAATTATACAAATACGCCGAAAATAACCAGATAGTCGATGCAGTTCAGTTCTAGGGAAACGGAAATGCCCAGGAAAAATTGTATGCAGGGAAGAATTATTTTTATATTGACACAACACTGAGGTTTTTCGATTCCATGATTTGCAGTCGAGCTCACAGGAGGCCTCCATAATGGCGGTGGAGCCGTAGCAGTCGGCAGCAGGATCTGTCGGGCCTAAGCCCTCATTTTGACATTCTGTTGTTGCATTTCTCCTGATGTCAGAGCCACTGTCGATCAAGGTTCATGGCAGGTTAGCTCCGTTCCTTTTCATGTGATCTGAAACAGCAGCTAGCACAGTCACATTCTCCACGTACCACACACCTTCAAATCCGTGCATGTGTGTGGGTGCGTGGGAATATGTGTGTGCATGCGTGCCAGTGCGTCTTCTCCCCTACCTGATTCAAATAATTGGATCTTACCTTTTGAAGCAATATCCTGGAATTTCCTGAAGACAGGAATGAATGCATAACAGGGACTCAGTATTTCAAAATTGTCTTGCTTTGGTCATGGCTTTTAAACATGAAAATAATGTTCTTACCTGAAAAAGATAATAACAGTCTCAGTTCATGAATAATTTTTTTTTGCATATAGAAATGATGCATTTCTCTTTTATATAGCCATACCTCATATGATCTCACACCTGCTGCAAGTATGATTTGTCTTTCTGCTGCCTGATTTTAATTTCATTAGGACTTTCTGTTTCTTCTCATGAGATTAATTTTTTTATTATTACTTTTTTCTTGGCCTTCATAAAAGAAAAGTGAATTTCATTGACATTACCCTTCATCTTGCTTGCCATATTTCTTATCGCAGCTCATAATTGTCCTAATGGATTCAATTTAACTTCCCTGGCTCGAAAAGTGAATAAATTATGCCTAAATTCTCAATAAATAAATACAATTATATCAAGCTTTGATTGCAATCCAAATAGGTGATCCCAGAGGCATTGGTCTACCAGCTGCTCAAAAATAGTCTCCATTAATGACTTTATTTTGGCAACTTAGAAAGTGTAATTGCACAGTTAATTGTCTTAAGATGTTTTGTGTAGTGTAATGACTGAAGCTAAAAACTGTGAGTGGGCATTAGAGCTTTGAGTTAATTCTCCTCTCTTGGGTCGAGGTTATAATTTATTATTTAGCTAATACTTTTATCCAAAGTGACTTACGGTTGATTTGACTAAGGTTAAGGTACCTGGTGTGGTACCCTATGTTCAGGGCCTTGCTCAAGGGCCTAACAGCTGAGTGGATATTATCGCGGGTGCACCGTGACTTGAACCACCAACCTTCCGGGTCTCAGTCATGTACCTTAGTCACTAGGCTATAGCTGCCGCAATTATGCTAAGGTTAGCTGTGATAACTATTTTCTGTCCGGAAAAGGCAAAGCTAAATGTCAATGTATAAAACAGTTACAGCTGACAAGTAAATGTGTGGTCAGAGAGTATGTGCATGGGTTCAAGTACATACATGTACCATTTGATAAATAAATATTTACACATGCGCATGGAGGCAGACAATCTTATAAGCACATGTATGTTGTTCACATGTGGTGTTTGTGTGCACACATATGAATGTGTGTACATACAGTATGTGCATATTAGCATGTGTCTGTTCGTGCATGTGTGTGTCATGTTACATGCATATGCTAATAATGTGGACCTTTTTCGAAAGACTGACAGATGATTTCATTAATCCAGTACCAGTGAGTTTCTTCACCTGATTCATTTCCTGGCACCCTGCTGACATGCCAAGTCATATTCACCAGTGTGTAACTCTCTCTTTCCTTTAACGGTATAATGATAAAAATGAAAGGCCCTTCACAGTTATGTGTTATGATTAGAGTGTATCATGACATCTGGTAGCATTTTGACACTTTTGATTTTGCTTTTGTCAGTCCCTCAACAATATTCCTCTCAGAAATTAATTATCGCTTCAATGTATCAAATCCGGCTGTATCTGTGATATAAGAGGTACAGTACACTCTCAGAAATAAAGGACAAAAAGAGGACAGAAAAGTGCCTAAAAAGCAATACATTAATCTGTTCCTTTTTGCTTGGAAAACATTTGTACCCAAAGAGAACATTACTGTACTTTCAGGGATTTGGGAAAATTTGATCCTTGAAGAACAAAAATGTACCTCCACTGTTACTTTATCTCTGAGTGTAGCACACTAAACTTTAGCATTCAACTTTGACCTTTTGAAACCGAGCCTGTGGATAAAAACAGCTGCTTTCTCTGAATGTTGACTCGTCGCTTGCCCAGCCGTATGTGAACGAGAGTCTATCCATTTCCCGCCAGCAGTGCGTTTGCCAACCTACCAAAATATCACATCCTCTTCTAAAAAAACGGGCAAAAGGGTTTAGACATGATGGCAGCTAATTCTGTACTTTTCTCCTCCTGTTTAAGCTGACTTACGACTGTGCCACACAGATAAGTGTGGACAAATTGAACTGCTTCACGAAAGAAGCCAATAAGCAAGTCTAATCCAATTTAAAGAACCCGGTGGGGGAACGGGTTATTAAAAGACTCCAGATACCGACCATAGCCGTTTCACATGTGGAATTGAGAGAGAGATGCAGATTCTCCATTTGGCTTATAAGATCTATAACGGGAACACGCGGTTTTTGGAAACTGGAGCCGTGGCATTGCATTCTTCATGTGCCCCCCAGCAGCGTTGAGGTTGTAAATACATTATGTGTGGCCAGGGATAGTTTGTAGAGATGTTGGTAAGTGTTTGGGGAGAGTAGTCAAAATGAGTCTATGAATAGGAACATCGAATTGAAATTGCAGATAAAAATGCAGTTTCTGTCTGCTTGTGTCATAAAACAGAATGGAGAATGCCGCCCTGCTCCATTGGTCTGACATTCAGCCCCTCAGCATTGCTTTTCATCCTTAAACTGTGTGACGAATTTCATTCAGCCCCTTTGTACACAATATGTTTCTTTGTTACTAGCAACTCAATTGGCTTTTCAGCTTAAGATGGAGAACACAGGCATGGCTAAGTTTTAACAGCCTGTTTATGCCTTCATAGAAAACACAAGATATTATTATAATTGTATTTTTTTTAAGAATTATGAGGCACATATGTTGTTTGAGAACCTTCAGAAGCATGCACTGCAAACACGGTAACAATATAATTCAGGCAAAAAAGTTTTATAGACATGCAAACAAAATATGTCTTTTATACACATTCTTTTACTAACCACAATACCAACCGCACTGTTTAAATCTTAGTTTGTCCATGCAACTGCTTTGACTGTAGGCAGAACTACAAGAAGAGAGGATAGCAAAACACAAGTATGCTATTAGAATTGTTAACATAGTTTATCCTGTGGCGAAACATTTTAAAGACAAACGTCATAGTACTCCAGAATAATTGAAAGTGGAAGGCATTGAGGTAATAAATAAACAATTTACAGGTGGGGATGCAGCAGATTGAAAACTCTTTCACAAACAGAGACCTTTCGGACATATTGATTTAACGCTATGCAGTTTTCTGGTTTGAATGAAGAAATTGATTTCAGACCATTTTTATGAATAGCATGGTGACCCATCCGTATGTGTATGAACTATTTGTTAGGTGTTGTAATGGCTGTTAATTACATTACAGTCATTTGGCAGACGCTCTCATCCACAGTGATGTACAATAAAGTGCATAAACAGGGACAAGTGCACTGAAAACCCTCGAGGGAAGTATGGTTCCAAGTGTGATCACATAAAAAGGGTTGAACCCTTGTAGAATAATCAGATAAACTGCCCAATAAGTAGCAATACCACATTTTTGTCAACTAGAATTCTAAGAATAGTAAAATAATTATATACAAGACAGCATATAGCATTTATGGCGAATTAGAAATGACAGGGAGGTGGGGAGGGGAGGGGAAAGCTGCAACCTGAAAAGGTGAATCTTCAGTCTGCGCTCGAAGGTGGCCAAAGACTCTGCTGTTCTGACCTCTACAGGAAGGTCATTCCACCACCGTGGGGCCAGAACAGACAGTAGTCGTGACCAGTTAGTGCAGGTGTGATGATTTAGAGGGTAGGCACCAGGTGCCCAGAGGTAGAGGAACGGAAAGGTCTGGCAGGCTTGTAGAGTCTGATGAGCCTTTGTATGTATGCTGGGGCCGAGCCATAAATTACCTGGTATGCAAGCACCAATGTTTTAAATTTGATGTGAGCCATAACAGGTAGCCAGTGGAGGTCAGTGAGCAGGGGGGTGGAGTGAGAGTGTCTGGGGACGTTAATCCCCAGACGACCTACAGCATTCTGGTTGAGTTGTAGGGGTCTGACAGCAGACACTGGAAGGCCAGCAAGTCCTTGCAGTAGTCCAGGCGGGACAGTATCATTGCTTGGCCCTGGAGTTGTTTTGAGATGGTGATGAGGTTATAGTAGGGATGGAGATTAGCACCTTCTTAACTTTAGATGGTGGTTGTCCATCCAGATCTGGATGTCTCTCAGGCAAGCAGAGATACTGGCAGAGACCTATGTGTCAGATTGGGGAAAGGAGAGAAAGAGTTGAGTGTCAGCATAACAGTGATATGACATACCATGAGCAGAGATAACAGGGACGAAGGATCTAGTGTAGATGGGGAAGAGGAAGGGGCTGAGGACTGAGCCCTGGGGAACTCCTGTGACAAAGGGACAAGGGGTAGGAGGATTGGAGGATAGAGTGGTTGACCACATTGAAGGTCACAGAGAGATCCACTGCTTGTGTTTCCTGAAGAGATTTGTTGACGGAGAGGAGTGTGAAGCTGGACTGGTAGGGGTCCAGTAAGTTTCTGCAAAAAGAAAGCGTTGGTCAGATGCAGTTTGTTCAAGTGATTTGATTAGAAAAGGAAGAAGAATTACCGGTGGTTCTGCATGTCTCTGGGAGCAAGAGAGGAGGGTGACAGGGAGGAAATGAAGTGGTGATCAGACATATGCAGAGAGGTTACCATAGGGTCAGAAGAGGAGCAGTTCCTCAGGAAGATGATGTCTAGGAGGTTGCCAGTCTTGTGGGTTAGGGGGGAGTGCTGCAGGGAGAGGTTGAATGAGTGGAGTAGCGGTAGGAAGGCAGCAGACTAGGAGGTTTCCAGGTGGATGTTGAAGTCTCCCAGGAGGATCAGTGGGGTGCCATCCTCGGGGAAAGAGCTGAGTAGGGTGTCAAGCTCATCAAGGAAACTTACAAGGGCCCTGGAGGGCGATGAACATTATAGAGGTTAATAGGGTGGGTGATTGAGATAGAGTGGTATTCAAAAGTGGATATATAGGTCGGAGAGAATTTCCAGGAGGGGGAGGATAATATTGTGAACTTGGGGGATATTTGACATATGTGGTGTGAATGTTACCCTACATGAGTGTTCTTTGACAACCATTCTTCCTTGTTTATTGATGGCAATCAATGTAGGGACTGGTTTTATTGGACAATGGGCTTGCGATTATTGCTAATTGAAAATAGATAACTAGATAATAATTAATGAATAGATTAATTTGTCTATATGTGCATTCTCCGCCAGGCTCTGGGCTATGCCCCGATGAAGGTCTTTTGCCATAACACGTGGGCATAGACTGCTTTCTTTGTTTGTACTCCTTGGATATGGCATTATAATAAAGGCTTTTTAAAGTAATTCTGCCACATCATCCAGAGTGCCTTGGACACATGTCAACGTGGAAGCGTAATTATTTTTGTTAGCTTCTGTAACGTTGCTTGTTTTCTTGCATTTGTTGATAGCCTTTCCCAAAGAGCACCTGGCGTCAACCCGAAAGCACTTACGTTTCATTTTCTTCAGTGCTCCTGGGTTCAATTCTTCTTCATGCTTCTAATTATACAGTATATTTGCATTTTTAGCTTAAACCTTTCTGGGTATACCCACTACAATCAGCGACTAGAATAGTATTACATGTTTATTGCTTACATTGCTTAATTGTCCTAATCTGTGTCCTGTATTTGTTAGATATTTATTAAAAATAAGATTAATGAGAGGATGTTCCACAGGTATAAACTGGCTTTGGCAGTCTGTGCAGTTAACTCCAGGCCACTGAAAGTTTGCAGGCCAGTCTGAGTGTGTGGCGTATTATAATTAGCACTGCTTCTCTGGCTCAGGAACATCTGACATCCCTGCCTCTACATTGTTGGTGGTTTTTTCAGAAGTGAAACTCCACGCCTTAATAACAGTGTGAGCTGTACAACTTTTCTGAAAAAGTGTCGAGCTGTGTTGAAGTTAAAGTTTAAACTGTGTTGATCAGTAAAAAATAAAAAATAAAAAAATAAAAAAAGACATATTTCCTCTTATTTATTTAAAACTTTGCCACAGGTTGTCACCCTAGCACTTGTACACTCATGGATGAGTATACACTCACAGAACATAAATGTCCAATTTCTCAAAGGATTTTTTAAATTTTATTTAAAATCTGGAAGAGAAATGTATATAGTATTTAAGTCCTGCTTTTTTGAGTTTAAAGTCTTACTTTAAATGAAACCAGTTGTGCAGATTCAATGTAACCATCAGCAAATTTAGATTTTTGGCATGCTGGACTAGTGTGGTGGTCCAAAATCAGCAGTTCAGTTCTTCAGCAATGTAAAACGTCAGGAGAAGTGGTCAGGAAGTTCAGTTTGATTGAAAACCTGGATTCAGAAACTGTATTTTATACTTCCAAAGCATATAGAATAGCATTTGACATGACTGTTTTCTGTCCATGCAGCAAGAACTTTGGCCCAGTGAGATTTATTTCTTAGAGGTTATGAACTGTCACCCACTTCAGACTAAAGGGTATTGAAATAGGTGAAGAATGATAATTAGATAAAGTAGTGTTGCCAAGCAGAGGGCATCTAGAATTTTTACCTGACTGTTGCTAGTGCAAATCTCAGGTATTGACCTCTTGTAACCTCTGCCATTTCAGAGAATATCCATCTGTACACTCAAGAAAAAAAGGTTATTTGGCTTGTTCCATAGGCGGAGCCTTTCTAGTTAATTATGGAACCCACTGTCATAGGTGTGGAGTGTGAAAGCTCCCAGACAAAGAACCATTTTGACCGACAAAGAACTCTTGAACTAGATACTGTCGGATTCTTCTATATAATCACATTGTTCCTTTTGAACCATTTCTTCTGAGGTAAGATGGGACATCTGAGAAAGCCAATAAGCTGGCTAAAAAAGGGTCCAATAGGTGCTCTACAACCAGCGCTGATAGATTATATGCGACTCCTTACCCGGACAACTTTACGGGGACTAGTCCAAAATAAGAGACGGTGGAGTGTTGGTGGATTCACAGCATTTGTCTCCCCTTCATTTTAAAATATCACATGAGCACATAGACAAGCTGCTCTTGTGGAGGGAATGGCTGCACTTTAGAGCCCAGGTTAGCTCTGGTCAGGAACTCAGGCCATAAAATGGCCCCTCCACTTGTCTAAACACACAGCTGCTCTCAGGAACATGTGGGCAGTTATTTTCCTCATTTTCAAGCCCGAGATCACAGGGCCGGTGTGTTTTTAAAGCAGTTGCGGACAAGGGTGGAGCAGGTGGCGAAAACATAAAACCAGTCTCATATTTGGAAAGTCAGCAGTTATGTCAGCCATAGGAGTGTCAGACCGGGATAATTATGTGTAAGCATATATTTAATACAGCTGTTTAATTATTATTTAAGGTTTATATTTAACTTTAAAACATACAATTTTGCCAGATTATTTTCTCTCTAAATTTTTTAGTGAAGCAAGAGTATTTATGTTTCACAAGTCAGGCCTTAGTTCAATTGTTTGCCCCTATTGTAGTAGAAGCATTTGGTGTCCTTCTTATTCAGTACCAAGGATGTAATAAAGCTGGTTAATTACACCTGAAAAACATTTAATTTCGATTTGAGGGTATCCAATTTAATCAAGGTTACTGGCGAGCACAGCTCACCACGGGTGAGGAATTATACAAGCAATTTGGCAGAAATTGCTTTAAAAAAAGTTCAATGTACAGGTTTATTTAACATTCTTTAAGGAAACAATCTGTTACATGGGTTGAATTTTTTTTATTGTCGATTTCCCCTACCTGGGGATTCACATAATTGAATTTGTATACTTTGCATTATCAGACAGTTTTCACCTCTTGAAGTTCTACTGTCATTAATTAATATTTAAAATTAATAATTTCTGAATTAAGACAATTTAACTTTGAACATTAGCGTTAACATTAAATGTGAACATTCGTGTTTACTTTGGTCATTGCTTAATTAATTACAATTAATTCAAGAATCAAAATCAAATCCAATTTGGATCTGGGTACAAATACGTAATTTGGGGTTTAAATTCTTTTCTACACTTGATGAGCTTGTTTGGTGTATTGAATTATGAAATACTATCGACAAGTGCAAACCCTGTATTCTGGATCTCTTGGTTGGCTCAATTACGCCAGGAAAGGTTAATCGAGCGCAAAAAAATTTGAATACAAAACAATTTCGTATTGACCCAGGTCTGATTCACTTCATATTTTCAGCTGAATTGAACTCCCGACAAAAAGTAAAGTGTCACTTTTTCACTCTTCAAGCACCGTCGCTAACGACGACAGCTCTCCTGGATGCGCGCGGTCTCAGAGCTATTTAACGATTCGCCCACTTCCTCTCCCTTGCCCTCCAGCCTCCAACCCGTGCGCCGGAAACAACGGGAAGGGTCCCTGCTCGCACCTGTGCCTCATCAACTACAACCGAACAGCTGCCTGCGCCTGTCCCCACCTGATGAAACTGGCCCCCAACAACAGGACCTGCCTCGGTGAGCCCACCATCTCCCACATCTTCATTTATTCATTCACTGGGTGTTCTTACCCACAGCCACTGACATATTACGTTACAGACATTTAACAGATGCTCTTTTCCAGGGCGACTAATGCAGCTTTTGCAGTTTTAAATATTATCCACTTAAACAGCTAGATATACCATGCTGTACGCCAACGCATTTCAGGTTAAGTGGCTTATGCAAGGGTACCACAGCAATGTGAGAATGTGAGACCAGCGACCTTTAGGTTATATGGCCAGTTCCTCTAGCGGTAATGTGTGCTTCCTCTATACTTCTGTAATTGCATATGGAGGGTTTAGGCAAGAGTGTGCCAGTGCCTAGTCATTAGCTTACATTGCATTACATTACATTATAGGCATTTGGCAGATGCTCTTATGCAGAGCGACGTACAACAAAGTGCATACCCATAACCAGGGATAAGTGCGCTGAAAGACCCTAGAGGGAAGTATAGTTTGAAGTGCTAAGAATACAACAAAGATAAAGACGTGGGCCTTGTAGATTAATCTGACAATGGATTATATCTTACCTTACCTAGAAGCAGTAATTACATACCCTACAGTAAACCTACTGTATAGAGTTAAGTACCATAGTGCAATAGGTTTCAGAGGGAGACTAAGAATGTACTGCCTTGAGTAGCAAATTGATTTCAGATTATTTTCAATGTAGCAAAACCAGGGCTAGTACAGCCATGAGAGATTGTAGAATGTTCCAGTTACATCATCCTTTTTATAGAGATGATGCAATTATATTATCTTTTTTTTTTGGAGCAAGAGAGTGATTCCATGCCAGATGTGTCCATTTTTTTCAGAAAAGTATCAGTCATTCAGAATGAGAAGTGTCAGTCATTCTGAGAAAGATGCATCAGTTTGTTGGAAGGAGAGGTTTCAGTCATTTAAAACGATATGTGCCAGTCAGAGTGACAGACATCTGTCAGTCAGAGAGAAGCAGAAGTGCGAGTTGTTGAGTTGAGAGCAAGAGGTGTAAGTCATGTCATTAAGGATGAAAGGTGCCGGTCATTCAGGGTGAGAGATGTCAGCCATTCACCGTGTGAGATGTCAGTCATTCTGAGTGGTGTATGTCAGAGATTGAGTAGTAAATGTCAGGGATTCAGAATGATATATACACTCAGTGATAATTTTATAAGATAGACCACTACACCAGCTTGTTAATGAAAAATATCTAATCAGCTAATCATGTGGCAGCAACTAAATGCATTAAAGCATGCAGAGATGGTCAAGAGGTTCAGTTGTTTTTCAGACCAAATGTCAGAATGGGGAAGAAATGTAATCTAAATGACTTTGACCGTGGAGACTGGGTGGTTTGAATATCTCAGAAATCTCCTGGGATTTTCATGCACAACAGTCTCGAGAGTTTGCAGGGAATTGTGCAAAAAACAAAAAGAACATCTAATTAGCAGCAGTTCTGCGAGTAGAAACGTGTTGTTAATGAGAGAGGTCAGAGGAGAAGGGCCAGACTGGTTGAAGCTGACAGGAAGTTAAATAGACACCTAATAAAGTGCTCAATGAGTGTATGTCTGCCATTCAGATTGAGAGATGTCAGTCATTCAGAGTGATATACAGAATGTCAGGCATTCAGAGTGATATATGTCAGGCATGCTAAGTGAGAGATGTCAGTCATTAAGAATGAAAGGTGCCAGTCATTTAGAGAAATGTACTGTATGCCAGTCATTCAGAGTGAGAGGAGTCAGGCATTAAGAGTGAGAGAAGTCAGTCATTATGAGCGAGAGGATGAGGTTGTTTGGCACGAGCGCCGGGCTTTGTCGGCCAGAGCAGGAGAAGTACTGTGGGAAGCCAGCGGGTCAGGTGGTAATAGCCACATTCGCTGGGCGATGAGAGAAAATCCCTCACTCGCGATTCGCAGGGCTGCTGAGCTTAAAGGTCTTATTTGATTCCTAATATCTGCTGGTGAGAAGATAGGAAGTCATTCCGAAGCCCTTTGTGAAAGCCACGGCTCAGAATACAGGACCGAGTGCCCACTTTAATATCAGGAGAGACCAGTCAGCTGAACCAAAGACTCCTTTTTGAGGAGAACATTAATGACTTGGCATATGGAACAAGCACAGGTCTTAAGGTCATGCAGACGTTGTGATCCGTTAGCTAAGGTATTTGACATTTTCCTCTCCAGTCGTTAGAACTGATTTAGTATTGGGGTAGAGTCGGGGGCAATTTGTTCTGTCAGCTTAACTCAGTATTTGACATCACGTTTAGTAAGTGGAGTGCAAATCATTTCAGAAATAAATATGTATGGTTTCGATAATTGTTTTGGATCCTCGATGGACCAATGTGCAGTACCGTTGCATTGTTTTACTCAGTATCTTTGTGTTATTGTTGTTTTGGTGGTTCCCTGTCCCTGTTTCCTTTCAAATCTTAAGCCTGTAAAGTGTCCTTCAGCAACCAAACACTCTTGTTATAGACAAATAACTTCAAATTAAATAAATAAATAAGACTTCATAAGATAATAAATTATCTCAGAAATCTAACATTGGTTCTTCCAGTTTCCGCAGATATTGTTCTGGAAATATGAATATTCAAAATGGAAATGTGGAAATATGAATATACCAGCTTTGCGGTGGACATCCCTTTGATTGTTGCCTGTGCGATTAATGGAGGCAGCACTTGCCCCTTTGTCCCTAAGTCTCCAGAGAATAGGAAAATGGTGCCCATTTTGTATTAGCTCTTGCGATCTATTTTGGATTTCCTTTCCACAGCCTTCACAGTTCATTACGAAGCCTTTGTTCTTCTGGAATTAAAATTCAGTATTCTCTTCCATTACCACGATCTGTCACCCCTTTGTTTCACTGGGGTATTTTCTGCTGACAGTGCTGAAGAGGTTCCTGCTCTATGCCAAGCGGTCAGAGATCCGGGGGGTGGACATCGACAACCCCTACATGAACATCATGACGGCCCTGACGGTCCCAGACATCGACAACGTCACGGTTGTGGACTACGACGCCCTGGAGGAGCGTATTTATTGGACGGACGTCAAAACCCAGACCATAAAGCGGGCCTTTATAAACGGGACCAGCCTGGAAACGGTGGTGTCCGGAGGTAAATCGAAAATACCCCCTCCCACTAAAGCCCCTTTCCACTTTTAAGACCTGCGTCATGCTCCCCTCTATTTGCTGGTTTCCTGAGATGTTCCATCCACACCAAGAACGATAACTATAACGATAAGAAGAAATATGTTGTTTTAAAAATAGTTCTCAGTGAACTGGATGGCGGAGTCGACAGCGACCATGATGAACAATATCATTTTCACAGAGACTTTTCCCAGCTGCATGAATGGTAACACACTGACAGCCAATTAAATCCAACCGGATTTACAGGGTGTCATGTGCAAAATGGCAAATGACAAAGCCGACAGACCTTTTAGAGAACTTGTGAATGCTCACATCATTATCGTTATAGTTCATGTTCTTGGTGTGGATGGGCCTTAACTGAGATTGCATTGTGCTCTCCACTTAGGTGCGGGGTGAAGAATGATGCTCTTAGTCTTTTAGTCTCTCGGTCCAGGGTATCAGCAGAGCCATTATGTGTTGTTTGTGATCCTCAGTTGGGGGCAGACCTAGGTCATATACTTAATTGTTTTGGATTCAAATACATTTCTGTGCTCGATTGATCTTGCCTGGTTCAATTGAGCCAACCAAGAGGACCGGAAGGCAAGGCTTGCACAGTATTTCATACATTCCAAAATGCCAAACATCCTCAGTAAAGCGTAGAAAGGTATTTCAATCCAAAACTATTACATGTTTGACCCAGGTCTGGTTGAGAGACTGATGGGAAAATAGCCTGAAATGAAGTCTTTCACAGGCTAGCCCAGAATTAAGGTCAGGAATGGCACAGTCCTGCTTTGATAAGAGGCCTGCAGTTCACTCAGCACACACCCCATAGGGCAGTCTGCATGGGAGACTGCTAGGCTGGCTGAAGGGACACGTTTGATTACGGCCTGAGGAATTGAGTGAGGAATGAGCCGGAAAGTTTGTGAAGCTGTGGCGGAAGGTTACGGGGGGGTGGTCTGACAATGTACCATTAATCTTAAATGTATCTTAAATATAAAATGTATCTTAAATGTATTTTAATTTATTTTTTACTTACATAATTTATTTAATTTATTTGTATTTATTAGTTTATCTTTCTGTGAATGTATTCATTTTTAAACCGCCTTAAGGTAATAAGCAGTCAGGGACTGGAATCATAGCTCCGAGCGTTGGGAGGTTCATTCCTTTCCGCAGAAAGCATCTCAAAACGGTGTCGGAAATGTTTAGCCGTGTAGGATAAATGTCCTGTAGGCAACTCGAAGATGGGTTACGCAGGTAAGTGACACTTTAAATAATTCAGTGTACAAACACCTGCAGCAAGGTAGGGAAGTAGCCAAACATAGAACTACAAGAAAAATTTCGAATGAATGTGTACTGTATATAGCAGTTTTTATTCTTGTGTACAGAACCTATTGAGATTTTTGGTGACGCTCTATTTGAACCCCTCACTATAAGGCTGACATAACACTGTCTTAGTCATGACATAACAGCTTTGACACAATGGCAGAACAGATGATGTCATACAACTGTTGTACTTCTATCAGTACATGTTTTATTTTTTTTAATTAACCAATGAAATGTGATGTTTTATAGATTTCATATAACCTGACATGGACATCATCTGTTATGCCATCTTCTGACAGTTGTTATGTCATGCGCATGACAATGTCATGCCAGCCTTATGGCAAGGAGTTCAAGTGTTACCAGATTTTCCATCACAACCTTGTGACAAGCCCTGCCTAGACAGTTCCTTTCTATTTCTGGGGATGACATTTCATCATTTTTATTTATTTATTTGTTTTGCCTCTCCTCCAGATATAGTGAACGTCCGCGGCCTGGCTTTGGACTGGCTGTCGCGGAACATGTACTGGATAAGCTCGGAAAGTGACGAGACTCAGATAAACGTCGCCCGATTGGACGGCTCCCTGAAAGCGGTCGTCGTCCATGGGATTGACAAGCCCAAGTGCCTCGTGGTGCATCCGTCCAAGGGGTAAGCGGTCCGAACAAACATCTTTAGAGCGCCGGCTTTTCCCACCCGTCTGTCCTCTCCGCAGGTTAAGTGGAGGAGGTCGAGTGTAGTCCTCGTGTAAACAACGTAACGGATGAAGAACCGC